>NW_027192889.1:0-291000 GCF_949987515.2 Delphinus delphis | reverse complement strand
GTTGGTTTTCTAAATTTGAGACCCTGTTCTGTTCTGTAATTCAGTTCCTGTGTAGCCAAGTTTACATTCCGTGTATTACTGATATCTTATGATGTTTCTTTTTCTGTGTGACTTATTTCAGTTAGAATCATCATACCTGAATCCACTCATTGTGCTGCTAAGGGCCTGATGACACAGATTTCATTGCTGAGTGATATTGCTTTGTAAGTAAATACCACAACTTCTTTATCCATTTTTCACTTTCTGCGATGTTGAACTTGTACTGTAAACGAGGTTCTTGTAAACAGAGCCATTCCAAACTTTGGGGTGGCTGTGTCTTTTTGATTTTAAATTCCCTAAGCTATAGGACCATAAGTGGAAGTGCCCTAGGCTCTGTTGCTTTGTTTTTTAGATGTTTCAGGAAACACCATACACTTCTCCCGAGTGGTTGTTGGCAATTTACATCCCGCCCATCAGCATAACAAGGCTCCCAGTTCTCCATGGCCTGTCCTGCCTTTCTGGATTTTACACTTTTTTCAGATGGCCCTTTTGACCGGGGGGAAGTGAGACTTCATTGTAGTGCAGATTTCCTTTGCAAGCTTGCTTGGTTGGCCAAAAAGGGCGTATGCGTTTTTTCCTGAATATATTCAGGAAAAAACGCATACGCCCTTTTTGGCCAAGTGCATCATTGTGGACGTTCTGCCTCTTTTCCTATGCTTGCAATGCAATTCCAGTCTACCTCCTGAAATCGGTTTCCTGCAATTCTGCCCCGCTTTCAAGTCCTCTTGGCAGCCTTACTTCAGTCTATTTTTGGACGATAGCTGTCATTTATAACTCTGCAGGTTTGTGAATTACAGTGCCCCTGAGCTCCTTTCTTCAACTCGCTTTCTTGTGAGCTGGCCGCAACACCGCAGGATGGCTTCAGGCCCTAATCTGGTTCCGGCACGGCACGCTGAGCCTTTGGTTAATTCCTCTTCCTGGTGGGAAATGAGAGTTAAATTTGCCCGTCCAGACACCTCCAGCTAGTCTCTCATTGGTTCTCGCTATTCCTGTTCATCTTCCGCAGAAATTGCAAACTGGGCCAAACAGGAGGTTAAAGGCGTTGACTCTCCAAGTGGGGAGAGTGTAAGTAAAGCGTCTGGAATGTTGTACCCGAGTACCAGGGGAGGAAAACTGAGACATATTTGAACACGTCTCCCGTTCACACAGTTGATCATACTCTGGGTTCCACATGCATGTTTTAGCTGAAGGAAGAATACCTTAAACCTCGGTAGTTGAAACCCGTGGAATGGGTACCATACAATATGACTTCAAAGGTTCTTCATTTGCTCACCGAACCTCTCCAATCCTATCACTGCTGCGTTTATGCCCCTGTACACATGCTTGATTCTCTTTCGGAGACATAGCAATCCATAGGTTTTAAGATACTTACTAGTCAGGTACATTCTTAGGCGTTTAATATGCGGTGTTGAGTCCATTTCGTTGAGCAAGGAGTAGCTCTTGTCTATTCCATATTTGGCTTAAGGAATTTTATCTGTGCTCATTTCAATCTCTGGTTATGCAGCACCCCAATTCACCTTTCCCCTTAAGCAAGCATAAGTTGGTTTTCTAAATTTGAGACCCTGTTCTGTTCTGTAATTCAGTTCCTGTGTAGCCAAGTTTACATTCCGTGTATTACTGATATATTATGATGTTTCTATTTCTGTGTGACTTATTTCAGTTAGAATCATCATACCTGAATCCACTCATTGTGATGCTAAGGGCCTGATGACATAGATTTCATTGCTGAGTGATACTGCATTGTACGTAAGTACCACAAGTTCTTTATCCATTTTTCACTTTCTGTGATATTGAACTTGTACGGTAAACGAGGTTCTTGTAAACAGAGGCGTCCCAAACTTTGGGGTGGCTGTGTCTTTTTGATTTTAATTTCCCTAAGCTATAGGACCATAAGTGGAAGTGCCCTAGGCTCTGTTGATTTGTTTTTTAGATGTTTCAGGAAACACCATACACTTCTCCCGAGTGGTTGTTGGCAATTTACATCCCGCCCATCAGCATAACAAGGCTCCCAGTTCTCCATGGCCTGTCCTGCCTTTCTGGATTTTACACTTTTTTCAGATGGCCCTTTTGACCGGGGGGAAGTGAGACTTCATTGTAGTGCAGATTTCCTTTGCAAGCTTGCTTGGTTGGCCAAAAAGGGCGTATGCGTTTTTTCCTGAATATATTCAGGAAAAAACGCATACGCCCTTTTTGGCCAAGTGCATCATTGTGGACGTTCTGCCTCTTTTCCTATGCTTGCAATGCAATTCCAGTCTACCTCCTGAAATCGGTTTCCTGCAATTCTGCCCCGCTTTCAAGTCCTCTTGGCAGCCTTACTTCAGTCTATTTTTGGACGATAGCTGTCATTTATAACTCTGCAGGTTTGTGAATTACAGTGCCCCTGAGCTCCTTTCTTCAACTCGCTTTCTTGTGAGGTGGCCGCAATACCGCAGGATGGCTTCAGGCCCTAATCTGGTTCCGGCACGGCACGCTGAGCCTTTGGTTAATTCCTCTTCCTGGTGGGAAATGAGAGTTAAATTTGCCCGTCCAGACACCTCCAGCTAGTCTCTCATTGGTTCTCGCTATTCCTGTTCATCTTCCGCAGAAATTGCAAACTGGGCCAAACAGGAGGTTAAAGGCGTTGACTCTCCAAGTGGGGAGAGTGTAAGTAAAGCGTCTGGAATGTTGTACCCGAGTACCAGGGGAGGAAAACTGAGACATATTTGAACACGTCTCCCGTTCACACAGTTGATCATACTCTGGGTTCCACATGCATGTTTTAGCTGAAGGAAGAATACCTTAAACCTCGGTAGTTGAAACCCGTGGAATGGGTACCATACAATATGACTTCAAAGGTTCTTCATTTGCTCACCGAACCTCTCCAATCCTATCACTGCTGCGTTTATGCCCCTGTACACATGCTTGATTCTCTTTCGGAGACATAGCAATCCATAGGTTTTAAGATACTTAATAGTCAGGTACATTCTTAGGCGTTTAATATGCGGTGTTGAGTCCATTTCGTTGAGCAAGGAGTAGCTCTTGTCTATTCCATATTTGGCTTAAGGAATTTTATCTGTGCTCATTTCAATCTCTGGTTATGCAGCACCCCAATTCACCTTTCCCCTTAAGCAAGCATAAGTTGGTTTTCTAAATTTGAGACCCTGTTCTGTTCTGTAATTCAGTTCCTGTGTAGCCAAGTTTACATTCCGTGTATTACTGATATATTATGATGTTTCTATTTCTGTGTGACTTATTTCAGTTAGAATCATCATACCTGAATCCACTCATTGTGATGCTAAGGGCCTGATGACATAGATTTCATTGCTGAGTGATACTGCATTGTACGTAAGTACCACAAGTTCTTTATCCATTTTTCACTTTCTGTGATATTGAACTTGTACGGTAAACGAGGTTCTTGTAAACAGAGGCGTCCCAAACTTTGGGGTGGCTGTGTCTTTTTGATTTTAATTTCCCTAAGCTATAGGACCATAAGTGGAAGTGCCCTAGGCTCTGTTGATTTGTTTTTTAGATGTTTCAGGAAACACCATACACTTCTCCCGAGTGGTTGTTGGCAATTTACATCCCGCCCATCAGCATAACAAGGCTCCCAGTTCTCCATGGTCTGTCCTGCCTTTCTGGATTTTACACTTTTTCCAGATGGCCCTTTTGACCGGGGGGAAGTGAGACTTCATTGTAGTGCAGATTTCCTTTGCAAGCTTGCTTGGTTGGCCAAAAAGGGCGTATGCGTTTTTTCCTGAATATATTCAGGAAAAAACGCATACGCCCTTTTTGGCCAAGTGCATCATTGTGGACGTTCTGCCTCTTTTCCTATGCTTTCAATGCAATTCCAGTCTACCTCCTGAAATCGGTTTCCTGCAATTCTGCCCCACTTTCAAGTCCTCTTGGCAGCCTTACTTCAGTCTATTTTTGGACGATAGCTGTCATTTATAACTCTGCAGGTTTGTGAATTACAGTGCCCCTGAGCTCCTTTCTTCAACTCGCTTTCTTGTGAGCTGGCCGCAACACCGCAGGATGGCTTCAGGCCCTAATCTGGTTCCGGCCCGGCATGCTGAGCCTTTGGTTATTTCCTCTTCCTGGTGGGAAATGAGAGTTAAATTTGCCCGTCCAGACACCTCCAGCTAGCCTCTCATTGGTTCTCGCTATTCTTGTTCATCTTCCGCAGAAATTGCAAACTGGGCCAAACAGGAGGTTAAAGGCGCTGACTTTCCAAGTGGGGAGAGTATTAGTAAAGCGTCTGGAATGTTGCACCCGAGTACCAGGGGAAGAAAACTGAGACATATTTGAACACGTCTCCCGTTCACATGGTTGATCATACTTTGGTTCCACATGCATGTTTTAGCTGAAGGAAGAATACCTAAAACCTGGGTAGTTGAAACCCGTGGAATGGGTACCATGCAATATGACTTCAAAGGGTCTTCATTTGCTCACTGAACCTCTCCAATCCTATCACTGCTGCGTTTATGCCCCTGTACACATGCTTGATTCTCTTTCGGAGACATAGCAATCCATAGGTTTTAAGATACTTACTAGTCAGGTACATTCTTAGGCGTTTAATATGCGGTGTTGAGTCCATTTCGTTGAGCAAGGAGTAGCTCTTGTCTATTCCATATTTGGCTTAAGGAACTTTATCTGTGCTCATTTCAATCTCTGGTTTTATGCAGCACCCCAACTCACCTTTCCCCTTAAGCAAGCATAAGTTGGTTTTCTAAATTTGAGACCCTGTTCTGTTCTGTAATTCAGTTCCTGTGTAGCCAAGTTTACATTCCATGTATTACTGATATCTTATGATGTTTCTTTTTCTGTGTGACTTACTTCAGTTAGAATCATCATACCTGAATCCACTCATTGTGCTGCTAAGGGCCTGATGACACAGATTTCATTGCTGAGTGATATTGCTTTGTAAGTAAATACCACAACTTCTTTATCCATTTTTCACTTTCTGCGATGTTGAACTTGTACTGTAAACGAGGTTCTTGTAAACAGAGCCGTTCCAAACTTTGGGGTGGCTGTGTCTTTTTTATTTTAATTTCCCTAAGCTATAGGAGCATAAGTGGAAGTGCCCTAGGCTCTGTTGATTTGTTTTTTAGATGTTTCAGGAAACACCATACACTTCTCCCGAGTGGTTGTTGGCAATTTACATCCCGCCCATCAGCATAACAAGGCTCCCAGTTCTCCATGGCCTGTCCTGCCTTTCTGGATTTTACACTTTTTTCAGATGGCCCTTTTGACCGGGGGGAAGTGAGACTTCATTGTAGTGCAGATTTCCTTTGCAAGCTTGCTTGGTTGGCCAAAAAGGGCGTATGCGTTTTTTCCTGAATATATTCAGGAAAAAACGCATACGCCCTTTTTGGCCAAGTGCATCATTGTGGACGTTCTGCCTCTTTTCCTATGCTTTCAATGCAATTCCAGTCTACCTCCTGAAATCGGTTTCCTGCAATTCTGCCCCACGTTCAAGTCCTCTTGGCAGCCTTACTTCAGTCTATTTTTGGACGATAGCTGTCATTTATAACTCTGCAGGTTTGTGAATTACAGTGCCCCTGAGCTCCTTTCTTCAACTCGCTTTCTTGTGAGCTGGCCGCAACACCGCAGGATGGCTTCAGGCCCTAATCTGGTTCCGGCACGGCACGCTGAGCCTTTGGTTAATTCCTCTTCCTGGTGGGAAATGAGAGTTAAATTTGCCCGTCCAGACACCTCCAGCTAGTCTCTCACTGGTTCTCGCTATTCCTGTTCATCTTCCGCAGAAATTGCAAACTGGGCCAAACAGGAGGTTAAAGGCGCTGACTCTCCAAGTGGGGAGAGTGTAAGTAAAGCGTCTGGAATGTTGCACCCGAGTATCAAGGGAGGAAAACTGAGACATATTTGAACTCGTCTCCCGTTCACACGGTTGATCATACTCTGGGTTCCACATGCATGTTTTAGCTGAAGGAAGAATACCTTAATCCTGGAGAGTTGAGATCCGTGGAATGGGTACCATGCAATATGTCTTCAAAGGGTCTTCATTTGCTCACCGAACCTCTCCAATCCTATCACTGCTGCGTTTATGCCCCTGTACACACGCTTGATTCTCTTTAGGAGACATAGCAATCCATAGGTTTTAAGATACTTACTAGTCAGGTACATTCTTAGGCGTTTAATATGGGGTGTTGAGTCCATTTCGTTGAGCAAGGAGTAGCTCTTGTCTATTCCATATTTGGCTTAAGGAACTTTATCTGTGCTCATTTCAATCTCTGGTTTTATGCAGCACCCCAACTCACCTTTCACCTTAAGCAAGCATAAGTTGGTTTTCTAAATTTGAGACCCTGTTCTGTTTTGGAATGCAGTTCCTGTGTAGACAAGTTTACATTCCGTGTATTAGTGATATCTTATGATGTTTCTCTTTCTGTGTGACTTATTTCAGTTAGAATCATCGTACCTGAATCCACTCATTGTGCTGCTAAGGGCCTGATGACACAGATTTCATTGCTGAGTGATATTGCTTTGTACGTAAATACCACAACTTCTTTATCCATTTTTCACTTTCTGCGATGTTGAACTTGTACTGTAAACGAGGTTCTTGTAAACAGAGCCGTTCCAAACTTTGGGGTGGCTGTGTCTTTTTTATTTTAATTTCCCTAAGCTATAGGACCATAAGTGGAAGTGCCCTAGGTTCTGTTGCTTTGTTTTTTAGATGTTTCAGGAAACACCATACACTTCTCCCGAGTGGTTGTTGGCAATTTACATCCCGCCCATCAGCATAACAAGGCTCCCAGTTCTCCATGGCCTGTCCTGCCTTTCTGGATTTTACACTTTTTTCAGATGGCCCTTTTGACCGGGGGGAAGTGAGACTTCATTGTAGTGCAGATTTCCTTTGCAAGCTTGCTTGGTTGGCCAAAAAGGGCGTATGCGTTTTTTCCTGAATATATTCAGGAAAAAACGCATACGCCCTTTTTGGCCAAGTGCATCATTGTGGACGTTCTGCCTCTTTTCCTATGCTTTCAATGCAATTCCAGTCTACCTCCTGAAATCGGTTTCCTGCAATTCTGCCCCACGTTCAAGTCCTCTTGGCAGCCTTACTTCAGTCTATTTTTGGACGATAGCTGTCATTTATAACTCTGCAGGTTTGTGAATTACAGTGCCCCTGAGCTCCTTTCTTCAACTCGCTTTCTTGTGAGCTGGCCGCAACACCGCAGGATGGCTTCAGGCCCTAATCTGGTTCCGGCACGGCACGCTGAGCCTTTGGTTAATTCCTCTTCCTGGTGGGAAATGAGAGTTAAATTTGCCCGTCCAGACACCTCCAGCTAGTCTCTCATTGGTTCTCGCTATTCCTGTTCATCTTCCGCAGAAATTGCAAACTGGGCCAAACAGGAGGTTAAAGGCGCTGACTCTCCAAGTGGGGAGAGTGTAAGTAAAGCGTCTGGAATGTTGCACCCGAGTACCAGGGGAGGAAAACTGAGACATATTTGAACACGTCTCCCGTTCACACGGTTGATCATACTCTGGGTTCCACATGCATGTTTTAGCTGAAGGAAGAATACCTTAAACCTGGAGAGCTGAGATCCGTGGAATGGGTACCATGCAATATGTCTTCAAAGGGTCTTCATTTGCTCACCGAACCTCTCCAATCCTATCACTGCTGCGTTTATGCCCCTGTACACACGCTTGATTCTCTTTAGGAGACATAGCAATCCATAGGTTTTAAGATACTTACTAGTCAGGTACATTCTTAGGCGTTTAATATGGGGTGTTGAGTCCATTTCGTTGAGCAAGGAGTAGCTCTTGTCTATTCCATATTTGGCTTAAGGAACTTTATCTGTGCTCATTTCAATCTCTGGTTTTATGCAGCACCCCAACTCACCTTTCACCTTAAGCAAGCATAAGTTGGTTTTCTAAATTTGAGACCCTGTTCTGTTATGGAATGCAGTTCCTGTGTAGCCAAGTTTACATTCCGTGTATTAGTGATATCTTATAATGTTTCTCTTTCTGTGTGACTTATTTCAGTTAGAATCATCGTACCTGAATCCACTCATTATGCTGCTACGGGCCTGATGACACAGATTTCATTGCTGAGTGATATTGCTTTGTACGTAAATACCACAACTTCTTTATCCATTTTTCACTTTCTGCGATGTTGAACTTGTACTGTAAACGAGGTTCTTGTAAACAGAGCCATTCCAAACTTTGGGGTGGCTGTGTCTTTTTGATTTTAATTTCCCTAAGCTATAGGACCATAAGTGGAAGTGCCCTAGGTTCTGTTGCTTTGTTTTTTAGATGTTTCAGGAAACACCATACACTTCTCCCGAGTGGTTGTTGGCAATTTACATCCCGCCCATCAGCATAACAAGGCTCCCAGTTCTCCATGGCCTGTCCTGCCTTTCTGGATTTTACACTTTTTTCAGATGGCCCTTTTGACCGGGGGGAAGTGAGACTTCATTGTAGTGCAGATTTCCTTTGCAAGCTTGCTTGGTTGGCCAAAAAGGGCGTATGCGTTTTTTCCTGAATATATTCAGGAAAAAACGCATACGCCCTTTTTGGCCAAGTGCATCATTGTGGACGTTCTGCCTCTTTTCCTATGCTTTCAATGCAATTCCAGTCTACCTCCTGAAATCGGTTTCCTGCAATTCTGCCCCGCTTTCAAGTCCTCTTGGCAGCCTTACTTCAGTCTATTTTTGGACGATAGCTGTCATTTATAACTCTGCAGGTTTGTGAATTACAGTGCCCCTGAGCTCGTTTCTTCAACTCGCTTTCTTGTGACCTGGCCGCAACACCGCAGGATGGTTTCAGGCCCTAATCTGGTTCCGGCACGGCACGCTGAGCCTTTGGTTATTTCCTCTTCCTGGTGGGAAATGAGAGTTAAATTTGCCCGTCCAGACACCTCCAGCTAGTCTCTCATTGGTTCTCGCTATTCCTGTTCATCTTCCGCAGAAATTGCAAACTGGGCCAAACAGGAGGTTAAAGGGACTGACTCTCCAAGTGGGGAGAGTGTTAGTAAAGCGTCTGGAATGTTGCACCCGAGTACCAGGGGAGGAAAACTGAGACATATTTGAACACGTCTCCCGTTCACATGGTTGATCATACTTGTGTTCCACATGTATGTTTTAGCTGAAGGAAGAATACCTTAAACCTCGGTAGTTGAAACCCGTGGAATGGGTACCATACAATATGACTTCAAAGGTTCTTCATTTGCTCACCGAACCTCTCCAATCCTATCACTGCTGCGTTTATGCCCCTGTACACATGCTTGATTCTCTTTCGGAGACATAGCAATCCATAGGTTTTAAGATACTTACTAGTCAGGTACATTCTTAGGCGTTTAATATGCGGTGTTGAGTCCATTTCGTTGAGCAAGGAGTAGCTCTTGTCTATTCCATATTTGGCTTAAGGAACTTTATCTGTGCTCATTTCGATCTCTGGTTTTATGCAGCACCCCAATTCACCTTTCCCCTTAAGCAAGCATAAGTTGGTTTTCTAAATTTGAGACCCTGTTCTGTTCTGTAATTCAGTTCCTGTGTAGCCAAGTTTACATTCCGTGTATTACTGATATATTATGATGTTTCTTTTTCTGTGTGACTTATTTCAGTTAGAATCATCATACCTGAATCCACTCATTGTGCTGCTAAGGGCCTGATGACGTAGATTTCATTGCTGAGTGATATTGCTTTGTAAGTAAATACCATAACTTCTTTATCCATTTTTCACTTTCTGCGATGTTGAACTTGTACTGTAAACGAGGTTCTTGTAAACAGAGCCGTTTCAAACTTTGGGGTGGCTGTGTCTTTTTTATTTTAATTTCCCTAAGCTATAGGACCATAAGTGGAAGTGCCCTAGGCTCTGTTGATTTGTTTTTTAGATGTTTCAGGAAACACCATACACTTCTCCTGAGTGGTTGTTGGCAATTTACATCCCGCCCATCAGCATAACAAGGCTCCCAGTTCTCCATGGCCTGTCCTGCCTTTCTGGATTTTACACTTTTTTCAGATGGCCCTTTTGACCGGGGGGAAGTGAGACTTCATTGTAGTGCAGATTTCCTTTGCAAGCTTGCTTGGTTGGCCAAAAAGGGCGTATGCGTTTTTTCCTGAATATATTCAGGAAAAAACGCATACGCCCTTTTTGGCCAAGTGCATCATTGTGGACGTTCTGCCTCTTTTCCTATGCTTTCAATGCAATTCCAGTCTACCTCCTGAAATCGGTTTCCTGCAATTCTGCCCCGCTTTCAAGTCCTCTTGGCAGCCTTACTTCAGTCTATTTTTGGACGATAGCTGTCATTTATAACTCTGCAGGTTTGTGAATTACAGTGCCCCTGAGCTCCTTTCTTCAACTCGCTTTCTTGTGACCTGGCCGCAACACCGCAGGATGGCTTCAGGCCCTAATCTGGTTCCTGCCCGGCATGCTGAGCCTTTGGTTATTTCCTCTTCCTGGTGGGAAATGAGAGTTAAATTTGCCCGTCCAGACACCTCCAGCTAGCCTCTCATTGGTTCTCGCTATTCCTGTTCATCTTCCGCAGAAATTGCAAACTGGGCCAAACAGGAGGTTAAAGGCGCTGACTTTCCAAGTGGGGAGAGTATTAGTAAAGCGTCTGGAATGTTGCACCCGAGTACCAGGGGAAAAAAACTGAGACATATTTGAACACGTCTCCCGTTCACATGGTTGATCATACTTGGGTTCCACATGCATGTTTTAGCTGAAGGAAGAATACCTAAAAGCTGGGTAGTTGAAACCCATGGAATGGGTACCATGCAATATGACTTCAAAGGGTCTTCATTTGCTCACCGAACCTCTCCAATCCTATCACTGCTGCGTTTATGCCCCTGTACACATGCTTGATTCTCTTTCGGAGACATAGCAATCCATAGGTTTTAAGATACTTACTAGTCAGGTACATTCTTAGGCGTTTAATATGCGGTGTTGAGTCCATTTCGTTGAGCAAGGAGTAGCTCTTGTCTATTCCATATTTGGCTTAAGGAACTTTATCTGTGCTCATTTCAATCTCTGGTTTTATGCAGCACCCCAACTCACCTTTCCCCTTAAGCAAGCATAAGTTGGTTTTCTAAATTTGAGACCCTGTTCTGTTCTGTAATTCAGTTCCTGTGTAGCCAAGTTTCCATTCCGTGTATTAGTGATATCTTATGATGTTTCTTTTTCTGTGTGACTTATTTCAGTTAGAATCATCGTACCTGAATCCACTCATTATGCTGCTACGGGCCTGATGACATAGATTTCATTGCTGAGTGATACTGCATTGTACGTAAGTACCACAAGTTCTTTATCCATTTTTCACTTTCTGTGATATTGAACTTGTACGGTAAACGAGGTTCTTGTAAACGGAGGCGTCCCAAACTTTGGGGTGGCTGTGTCTTTTTGATTTTAATTTCCCTAAGCTATAGGACCATACGTGGAAGTGCCCTAGGCTCTGATGCTTTGTTTTTTAGATGTTTCAGGAAACACCATACACTTCTCCTGAGTGTCTGTTGGCAATTTTCATCCCGCCCATCAGCATAACAAGGCTCCCAGTTCTCCATGGCCTGTCCTGCCTTTCTGGAGTTTACACTTTTTTCAGATGGCCCTTTACCGGGGGGAAGTGAGACTTCATTGTAGTGCAGATTTCCTTTGCAAGTTTGCTTGGTTGGCCAAAAAGAGCGTATGCGTTTTTTCCTGAATATATTCAGGAAAAAACGCATACGCCCTTTTTGACCAAGTGCATCATTGTGGACGTTCTGCCTCTTTTCCTATGCTTTCAATGCAATTCCAGTCTACCTCCTGAAATCGGTTTCCTGCAATTCTGCCCCGCTTTCAAGTCCTCTTGGCAGCCTTACTTCAGTCTATTTTTGGACAATAGCTGTCATTTATAACTCTGCAGGTTTGTGAATTGCAGTGCCCCTGAGCTCCTTTCTTCAACTCGCTTTCTTGTGACCTGGCCGCAACACCGCAGGATGTCTTCAGGCCCTAATCTGGTTCTGGCACGGCACGCTGAGCCTTTGGTTAATTCCTCTTCCTGGTGGGAAATGAGAGTTAAATTTGCCCATCCAGACACCTCCAGCTAGCCTATCATTGGTTCTCGCTATTCCTGTTCATCTTCCACAGAAATTGCAAACTGGGCCAAACAGGAGGTTAAAGGGACTGACTCTCCAAGTGGGGAGAGTGTTAGTAAAGCGTCTGGAATGTTGCACCCGAGTACCACGGTACGAAAACTGAGACATATTTGAACACGTCTCCCGATGACATGGTTGATCATACTCTAGGTTCCACATGCATGTTTTAGATGAAGAAAGAATACCTTAAACCTGGGTAGTTGAAACCCGTGGAATGGGTACCATGCAATATGACTTCAAAGGGTCTTCATTTGCTCACGAACCTCTGCAATCCTATCACTGCTGCGTTTATGCCCCTGTACACACGCTTGATTCTCTTTCGGAGACATAGCAATCCATAGGTTTTACGATACTTACTAGTCAGGTGCATTCTTAGGCGTTTAATATGGGGTTTTGTGTCCATTTCGTTGAGCAAGGAGTAGCTCTTGTCTATTCCATATTTGGCTTAAGGAACTTTATCTGTGCTCATTTCAATCTCTGGTTTTATGCAGCACCCCAACTCACCTTTCACCTTAAGCAAGCATAAGTTGGTTTTCTAAATTTGAGACCCTGTTCTGTTTTGGAATGCAGTTCCTGTGTAGCCAAGTTTACATTCCGTGTATTAGTGATATCTTATGATGTTTCTTTTTCTGTGTGACTTATTTCAGTTAGAATCATCGTACCTGAATCCACTCATTATGCTGCTACGGGCCTGATGACACAGATTTCATTGCTGAGTGATATTGCTTTGTACGTAAATACCACAAATTCTTTATCCATTTTTCACTTTCTGCGATGTTGAACTTGTACTGTAAATGAGGTTCTTGTAAACAGAGCCGTTCCAAACTTTGGGGTGGCTGTGTCTTTTTGATTTTAATTTCCCTAAGCTATAGGACCATAAGTGGAAGTGCCCTAGGTTCTGTTGCTTTGTTTTTTAGATGTTTCAGGAAACACCATACACTTCTCCCGAGTGGTTGTTGGCAATTTACATCCCGCCCATCAGCATAACAAGGCTCCCAGTTCTCCATGGCCTGTCCTGCCTTTCTGGATTTTACACTTTTTTCAGATGGCCCTTTTGACCGGGGGGAAGTGAGACTTCATTGTAGTGCAGATTTCCTTTGCAAGCTTGCTTGGTTGGCCAAAAAGGGCGTATGCGTTTTTTCCTGAATATATTCAGGACAAAACGCATACGCCCTTTTTGGCCAAGTGCATCATTGTGGACGTTCTGCCTCTTTTCCTATGCTTTCAATGCAATTCCAGTCTACCTCCTGAAATCGGTTTCCTGCAATTCTGCCCCGCTTTCAAGTCCTCTTGGCAGCCTTACTTCAGTCTATTTTTGGACGATAGCTGTCATTTATAACTCTGCAGGTTTGTGAATTACAGTTCCCCTGAGCTCCTTTCTTCACCTCGCTTTCTTGTGAGCTGGCCGCAACACCGCAGGATGGCTTCAGGCCCTAATCTGGTTCCGGCACGGCACGCTTAGCCTTTGGTTATTTCATCCTCCTGGTGGGAAATGAGAGTTAAATTTGCTCGTCCAGACACCTCCAGCTAGCCTCTCATTGGTTCTCGCTATTCCTGTTCATCTTCCGCAGAAATTGCAAACTGGGCCAAACAGGAGGTTAAAGGCGCTGACTCTCCAAGTGGGGCGAGTGTAAGTAAAGCGTCTGGAATGTTGCACCCGAGTACCAGGGGAGGAAAACTGAGACATATTTGAACACGTCTCCCGTTCACACGGTTGATCATACTCTGGGTTCCACATGCATGTTTTAGCTGAAGGAAGAATACCTTAAACCTGGAGAGTTGAGACCCGTGGAATGGGTACCATGCAATATGTCTTCAAAGGGTCTTCATTTGCTCACCGAACCTCTCCAATCCTATCACTGCTGCGTTTATGCCCCTGTACACACGCTTGATTCTCTTTTGGAGACATAGCAATCCATAGGTTTTAAGATACTTACTAGTCAGGTACATTCTTAGGCGTTTAATATGGGGTGTTGAGTCCATTTCGTTGAGCAAGGAGTAGCTCTTGTCTATTCCATATTTGGCTTAAGGAACTTTATCTGTGCTCATTTCAGTCTCTGGTTTTATGCAGCACCACAACTCACCTTTACCCTTAAGCAAGCATAAGTTGGTTTTGTAAATTTGAGACCCTGTTTTGTTTTGGAATTCAGTTCCTGTGTAGCCAAGTTTACATTCCGTGTATTAGTGATATCTTATGATGTTTCTTTTTCTGTGTGACTTATTTCAGTTAGAATCATCGTACCTGAATCCACTCATTATGCTGCTACGGGCCTGATGACATAGATTTCATTGCTGAGTGATACTGCATTGTACGTAAGTACCACAAGTTCTTTATCCATTTTTCACTTTCTGTGATATTGAACTTGTACGGTAAACGAGGTTCTTGTAAACAGAGGCGTCCCAAACTTTGGGGTGGCTGTGTCTTTTTGATTTTAATTTCCCTAAGCTATAGGACCATAAGTGGAAGTGCCCTAGGCTCTGTTGCTTTGTTTTTTAGATGTTTCAGGAAACACCATACACTTCTCCCAAGTGTCTGTTGGCAATTTACATCCCGCCCATCAGCATAACAAGGCTCCCAGTTCTCCATGGCCTGTCCTGCCTTTCTGGATTTTACACTTTTCTCAGATGGCCCTTTTGACCGGGGGGAAGTGAGACTTCATTGTAGTGCAGATTTCCTTTGCAAGCTTGCTTGGTTGGCCAAAAAGGGCGTATGCGTTTTTTCCTGAATATATTCAGGAAAAAACACATACGCCTTTTTTGGCCAAGTGCATCATTGTGGACGTTCTGCCTCTTTTCCTATGCTTTCAATGCAATTCCAGTCTACCTCCTGAAATCGGTTTCCTGCAATTCTGCCCTGCTTTCAAGTCCTCTTGGCAGCCTTACTTCAGTCTATTTTTGGATGATAGCTGTCATTTATAACTCTGCAGGTTTGTGAATTACAGTGTCCCTGAGCTCCTTTCTTCAACTCGCTTTCTTGTGAGCTGGCCGCAACACCGCAGGATGTCTTCAGGCCCTAATCTGGTTCCGGCACGGCACGCTTAGCCTTTGGTTATTTCCTCTTCCTGGTGGGAAATGAGAGTTAAATTTGCCCGTCCAGACACCTCCAGCTAGTCTCTCATTGGTTCTCGCTATTCCTGTTCATCTTCCGCAGAAATTGCAAACTGGGCCAAACAGGAGGTTAAAGGCGCTGACTCTCCAAGTGGGGAGAGTGTTAGTAAAGCGTCTGGAATGTTGCAGCCGAGTACCAGGGGAGGTAAACTGAGACATATTTGAACACGTCTCCCGTTCACACAGTTGATCATGCTCTGGGTTCCACATGCATGTTTTAGCTGAAGGAAGAATACCTTAAACCTGGAGAGTTGAGACCCGTGGAATGGGTACCATGCAATATGACTTCAAAGGGTCTTCATTTGCTCACCGAACCTCTCCAATCCTATCACTGCTGCGTTTATGCCCCTGTACACACGCTTGATTTTCTTTTGGAGACATAGCAATCCATAGGTTTTAAGATACTTTCTAGTCAGGTACATTCTTAGGCGTTTAATATGGGGTGTTGAGTCCATTTCGTTGAGCAAGGAGTAGCTCTTGTCTATTCCATATTTGGCTTAAGGAACTTTATCTGTGCTCATTTCAATCTCTGGTTTTATGCAGCACCACAACTCACGTTTCCCCTTAAGCAAGCATAAGTTGGTTTTGTAAATTTGAGACCCTGTTCTGTTTTGGAATTCAGTTCCTGTGTAGCCAAGTTTACATTCCGTGTATTAGTGATATCTTATGATGTTTCTTTTTCTGTGTGACTTATTTCAGTTAGAATCATCGTACCTGAATCCACTCATTATGCTGCTACGGGCCTGATGACATAGATTTCATTGCTGAATGATACTGCATTCTACGTAAGTACCACAAGTTCTTTATCCATTTTTCACTTTCTGTGATATTGAACTTGTACGGTAAACGAGGTTCTTGTAAACAGAGGCGTCCCAAACTTTGGGGTGGCTGTGTCTTTTTGATTTTAATTTCCCTAAGCTATAGGACCATAAGTGGAAGTGCCCTAGGCTCTGTTGCTTTGTTTTTTAGATGTTTCAGGAAACACCATACACTTCTCCCGAGTGTCTGTTGGCAATTTACATCCCGCCCATCAGCATAACAAGGCTCCCAGTTCTCCATGGCCTGTCCTGCCTTTCTGGATTTTACACTTTTCTCAGATGGCCCTTTTGACCGGGGGGAAGTGAGACTTCATTGTAGTGCAGATTTCCTTTGCAAGCTTGCTTGGTTGGCCAAAAAGGGCGTATGCGTTTTTTCCTGAATATATTCAGGAAAAAACGCATACGCCCTTTTTGGCCAAGTGCATCATTGTGGACGTTCTGCCTCTTTTCCTATGCTTTCAATGCAATTCCAGTCTACCTCCTGAAATCCGTTTCCTGCAATTCTGCCCTGGTTTCAAGTCCTCTTGGCAGCCTTACTTCAGTCTATTTTTGGACGATAGCTGTCATTTATAACTCTGCAGGTTTGTGAATTACAGTGTCCCTGAGCTCCTTTCTTCAACTCGCTTTCTTGTGAGCTGGCCGCAACACCGCAGGATGGCTTCAGGCCCTAATCTGGTTCCGGCACGGCACGCTTAGCCTTTGGTTATTTCCTCTTCCTGGTGGGAAATGAGAGTTAAATTTGCCCGTCCAGACACCTCCAGCTAGTCTCTCATTGGTTCTCGCTATTCCTGTTCATCTTCCGCAGAAATTGCAAACTGGGCCAAACAGGAGGTTAAAGGCGCTGACTCTCCAAGTGGGGAGAGTGTTAGTAAAGCGTCTGGAATGTTGCACCCGAGTACCAGGGGAGGAAAACTGAGACATAATTGAACACGTCTCCCGTTCACACGGTTGATCATACTCTGGGTTCCACATGCATGTTTTAGCTGAAGGAAGAATACCTTAAACCTGGAGAGTTGAGACCCGTGGAATGGGTACCATGCAATATGACTTCAAAGGGTCTTCATTTGCTCACCGAACCTCTCCAATCCTATCACTGCTGCGTTTATGCCCCTGTACACACGCTTGATTCTCTTTTGGAGACATAGCAATCCATAGGTTTCAAGATACTTACTAGTCAGGTACATTCTTAGGCGTTTAATATGGGGTGTTGAGTCCATTTCGTTGAGCAAGGAGTAGCTCTTGTCTATTCCATATTTGGCTTAAGGAACTTTATCTGTGCTCATTTCAATCTCTGGTTTTATGCAGCACCCCAACTCACCTTTACCCTTAAGCAAGCATAAGTTGGTTTTCTAAATTTGAGACCCTGTTCTGTTTTGGAATTCAGTTCCTGTGTAGCCAAGTTTACATTCCGTGTATTAGTGATATCTTATGATGTTTCTTTTTCTGTGTGACTTATTTCAGTTAGAATCATCGTACCTGAATCCACTCATTATGCTGCTACGGGCCTGATGACATAGATTTCATTGCTGAGTGATACTGCATTGTACATAAGTACCACAAGTTCTTTATCCATTTTTCACTTTCTGTGATATTGAACTTGTATGGTAAACGAGGTTCTTGTAAACAGAGCCGTTCCAAACTTTGGGGTGGCTGTGTCTTTTTGATTTTAATTTCCCTAAGCTATAGGACCATAAGTGGAAGTGCCCTAGGCTCTGTTGCTTTGTTTTTTAGATGTTTCAGGAAACACCATACACTTCTCCAGAGTGTCTGTTGGCAATTTACATCCCGCCCATCAGCATAACAAGGCTCCCAGTTCTCCATGGCCTGTCCTGCCTTTCTGGATTTTACACTTTTTTCAGATGGCCCTTTTGACCGGGGGGAAGTGAGACTTCATTGTAGTGCAGATTTCCTTTGCAAGCTTGCTTGGTTGGCCAAAAAGGGCGTATGCGTTTTTTCCTGAATATATTCGGGAAAAAACGCATACGCCCTTTTTGGCCAAGTGCATCACTGTGGACGTTCTGCCTCTTTTCCTATGCTTTCAATGCAATTCCAGTCTACCTCCTGAAATCGGTTTCCTGCAATTCTGCCCCGCTTTCAAGTCCTCTTGGCAGCCTTACTTCAGTCTATTTTTCGATGATAGCTGTCATTTATAACTCTGCAGGTTTGTGAATTACAGTGCCCCTGAGCTCCTTTCTACAACTCTCTTTCTTGTGAGCTGGCCGCAACACCACAGGATGGCTTCAGGCCCTAATCTGGTTCCGGCACGGCGCGCTGAGCATTTGGTTATTTCCTCTTCCTGGTGGGAAATGAGAGTTAAATTTGTCCGTCCAGAAACTTCCAGCTAGTCTCTCATTGGTTCTCCCTATTCCTGTTCATCTTCCGCAGAAATTGCAAACTGGGCCAAACAGGAGATTAAAGGCACTGACTCTCCACGTGGGGAGAGTGTTCGTTAAGCGTCTGGAATGTTGCACCCGAGTACCAGGGGACCAAAAGTGAGACATATTTGAACATGTCTCCCGATAACACAGTTGATCATACTCTGGGTTCCACATGCATGTTTTAGCTGAAGGAAGAATACCTTAAACCTGGAGAGTTGAGACCCGTGGAATGGGTACCATGCAATATGACTTCAAAGGGTCTTCATTTGGTCACCGAACCTCTCCAATCCTATCACTGCTGCGTTTATGCCCCGGTACATACGCTTGATTCTCTTTCGGAGACATAGCAATCCATAGGTTTTAAGATACTTACTAGTCAGGTACATTCTTAGGCGTTTAATATGGGGTGTTGGGTCCATTTCGTTGAGCAAGGAGTAGCTCTTGTCTATTCCATATTTGGCTTAAGGAACGTTATCTGTGCTCATTTGAATCTCTGGTTTTATGCAGCACCCCAACTCACCTTTCCCCTTAAGCAAGCATAAGTTGGTTTTCTAAATTTGATACCCTGTTCTGTTTTGGAATTCAGTTCCTGTGTAGCCAAGTTTACATTCCGTGTATTAGTGATATCTTATGATGTTTCTTTTTCTGTGTGACTTATTTCAGTTAGAATCATCGTACCTGAATCCACTCATTATGCTGCTACGGGCCTGATGACATAGATTTCATTGCTGAGTGATACTGCATTGTACGTAAGTACCACAAGTTCTTTATCCATTTTTCACTTTCTGTGATATTGAACTTGTACGGTAAACGAGGTTCTTGTAAACAGAGGCGTCCCAAACTTTGGGGTGGCTGTGTCTATTTGATTTTAATTTCCCTAAGCTATAGGACCATAAGTTGAAGTGCCCTAGGCTCTGTTGCTTTGTTTTTTAGATGTTTCAGGAGACACCATACAGTTCTCCCGAGTGTCTGTTGGCAATTTACATCCCGCCCATCAGCATAACAAGGCTCCCAGTTCTCCATGGCCTGTCCTGCCTTTCTGGATTTTACACCTTTTTCAGATGGCCCTTTTGACTGGGGGGAAGTGAGACTTCATTGTAGTGCAGATTTCCTTTGCAAGCTTGCTTGGTTGGCCAAAAAGGGCGTATGCGTTTTTTCCTGAATATATTCAGGAAAAAACGCATACGCCCTTTTTGGCCAAGTGCATCATTGTGGACGTTCTGCCTCTTTTCCTATGCTTTCAATGCAATTCCAGTCTACCTCCTGAAATCGGTTTCCTGCAATTCTGCCCCGCGTTCAAGTCCTCTTGGCAGCCTTACTTCAGTCTATTTTTGGACGATAGCTGTCATTTATAACTCTGCAGGTTTGTGAATTACAGTGCCCCTGAGCTCCTTTCTTCAACTCGCTTTCTTGTGACCTGGCCGCAACACCGCAGGATGGCTTCAGGCCCTAATCTGGTTCTGGCACGGCACGCTGAGCCTTTGGTTAATTCCTCTTCCTGGTGGGAAATGATAGTTAAATTTGCCCGTCCAGACACCTCCAGCTAGTCTCTCATTGGTTCTCGCTATTCCTGTTCATTTTCCGCAGAAATTGCAAACTGGGCCAAACAGCAGGTTAAAGGGACTGACTCTCCAAGTCGGGAGAGTGTTAGTAAAGCGTCTGGAATGTTGCACCCGAGTACCAGGGTACGAAAACTGAGACATATTTGAACACGTCTCCCGATCACATGGTTGATCATACTCTGGGTTCCATATGCATGTTTTAGCTGAAGGAAGAATACCTAAAACCTGGGTAGTTGAAACCCGTGGAATGGGTACCATGCAATATGACTTCAAAGGGTCTTCATTTGCTCACCGAACCTCTCCAATCCTATCACTGCTGCGTTTATGCCCCTGTACACATGCTTGATTCTCTTTCGGAGACATAGCAATCCATAGGTTTTAAGATACTTACTAGTCAGGTACATTCTTAGGCGTTTAATATGCGGTGTTGAGTCCATTTCGTTGAGCAAGGAGTAGCTCTTGTCTATTCCATATTTGGCTTAAGGAACTTTATCTGTGCTCATTTCAATCTCTGGTTTTATGCAGCACCCCAACTCACCTTTACCCTTAAGCAAGCATAAGTTGGTTTTCTAAATTTGAGACCCTGTTCTGTTCTGTAATTCAGTTCCTGTGTAGCCAAGTTTATATTCCGTGTATTACTGATATCTTATGATGTTTCTTTTTCTGTGTGACTTATTTCAGTTAGAATCATCATACCTGAATCCACTCATTGTGCTGCTAAGGGCCTGATGACATAGATTTCATTGCTGAGTGATATTGCTTTGTAAGTAAATACCACAACTTTTTTATCCATTTTTCACTTTCTGCGATGTTGTACTTGTGTTTTAAACGAGGTTCTTGTAAACAGAGCCGTTCCAAACTTTGGGGTGGCTGTGTCTTTTTGATTTTAAATTCCCTAAGCTATAGGACCATAAGTGGAAGTGCCCTAGGCTCTGTTGCTTTGTTTTTTAGATGTTTCAGGAAACACCATACACTTCTCCCGAGTGGTTGTTTTCAATTTACATCCCGCCCTTCAGCATAACAAGGCTCCCAGTTCTCCATGGCCTGTCCTGCCTTTCTGGATTTTACACTTTTTTCAGATGGCCCTTTTGACCTGGGGGAAGTGAGACTTCATTGTAGTGCAGATTTCCTTTGCAAGCTTGCTTGGTTGGCCAAAAAGGGCGTATGCGTTTTTTCCTGAATATATTAAGGAAAAAACGCATACGCCCTTTTTGTCCAAGTGCATCATTGTGGACGTTCTGCCTCTTTTCCTATGCTTTCAATGCAATTCCAGTCTACCTCCTGAAATCGGTTTCCTGCAATTCTGCCCCGCTTTCAAGTCCTCTTGGCAGCCTTACTTCAGTATATTTTTGGACGATAGCTGTCATTTATAAGTCTGCAGTTTTGTGAATTACAGTGCCCCTGAGCTCCTTTCTTCAACTCGCTTTCTTGTGAGCTAGCTGCAACACCGCATGATGGCTTCAGGCCCTAATCTGGTTCCGTCACGGAACGCTGAGCCTTTGTTTAATTCCTCTTCCTGGTGGGAAATGAGAGTTAAATTTGCCCGTCCAGACACCTCCAGCTAGCCTCTCATTGGTTCTCGCTATTCCTGTTCATCTTCCGCAGAAATTGCAAACTGGGCCAAACAGGAGGTTAAAGGCGCTGACTCTCCAAGTGGGGAGAGTGTTAGTAAAGCGTCTGGAATGTTGCACCCGAGTACCAGGGGAGGAAAACTGAGACATATTTGAACACGTCTCCCGATCACACGGTTGATCATACTCTGGGTTCCACATGCATGTTTTAGCTGAAGGAAGAATACCTAAAACCTGGGTAGTTGAAACCCGTGGAATGGGTACCATGCAATATGACTTCAAAGGGTCTTCATTTGCTCACCGAACCTCTCCAATCCTATCACTGCTGCGTTTATGCCCCTGTACACATGCTTGATTCTCTTTCGGAGACATAGCAATCTATAGGTTTTAAGATACTTACTAGTCAGTTACATTCTTAGGCGTTTAATATGCGGTGTTGAGTTCATTTCGTTGAGCAAGGAGTAGCTCTTGTCTATTCCATATTTGGCTTAAGGAACTTTATCTGTGCTCATTTCAATCTCTGGTTTTATGCAGCACCCCAACTCACCTTTCCCCTTAAGCAAGCATAAGTTGGTTTTCTAAATTTGAGACCCTGTTCTGTTCTGTAATTCAGTTCCTGTGTAGCCAAGTTTACATTCCGTGTATTACTGATATCTTATGATGTTTCTTTTTCTGTGTGACTTATTTCAGTTAGAATCATCATACCTGAATCCACTCATTGTGCTGCTAAGTGCCTGATGACACAGATTTCATTGCTGAGTGATATGCTTTGTAAGTAAATACCACAACTTCTTTATCCATTTTTTAACTTTCTGCGATGTTGAACTTGTACTGTAAACGAGGTTCTTGTAAACAGAGCCGTTCCAAACTTTGGGGTGGCTGTGTCTTTTTGATTTTAATTTCCCTAAGCTATAGGACCATAAGTGGAAGTGCCCTAGGTTCTGTTGCTTTGTTTTTTAGATGTTTCAGGAAACACCATACACTTCTCCGGAGTGGTTGTTGGCAATTTACATCCCGCCCATCAGCATAACAAGGCTCCCAGTTCTCCATGGCCTGTCCTGCCTTTCTGGATTTTACACTTTTTTCAGATGGCCCTTTTGACCGGGGGGAAGTGAGACTTCATTGTAGTGCAGATTTCCTTTGCAAGCTTGCTTGGTTGGCCAAAAAGGGCGTATGCGTTTTTTCCTGAATATATTCAGGAAAAAACGCATACGCCCTTTTTGGCCAAGTGCACATTGTGGACGTTCTGCCTCTTTTCCTATGCTTTCAATGCAATTCCAGTCTACCTCCTGAAATCGGTTTCCTGCAATTCTGCCCCGCTTTCAAGTCCTCTTGGCAGCCTTACTTCAGTCTATTTTTGGACGAAAGCTGTCATTTATAACTCTGCAGGTTTGTGAATTACAGTGCCCCTGAGCTCCTTTCTTCAACTCGCTTTCTTGTGAGCTGGCCGAAACACCCAGGATGTCTTCAGGCCCTAATCTGGTTCTGGCACGGCACGCTGAGCCTTTGGTTAATTCCTCTTCCTGGTGGGAAATGAGAGTTAAATTTGCCCGTCCAGACACCTCCAGCTAGTCTCTCATTGGTTCTCGCTATTCCTGTTCATCTTCCGCAGAAATTGCAAACTGGGCCAAACAGGAGGTTAAAGGGACTGACTCTCCAAGTGGGGAGAGTGTTAGTAAAGCATCTGGAATGTTGCACCCGAGTACCAGGGTACGAAAACTGAGACATATTTGAACACGTCTCCCGATCACATGGTTGATCATACTCTAGGTTCCACATGCATGTTTTAGCTGAAGGAAGAATACCTTAAACCTGGGTAGTTGAAACCCGTGGAATGGGTACCATGTAATATGACTTCAAAGGGTCTTCATTTGCTCACCGAACCTCTCCAATCCTATCACTGCTGCGTTTATGCCCCTGTACACATGCTTGATTCTCTTTCGGAGACATAGCGATCCATAGGTTTTAAGATACTTATTAGTCAGGTACATTCTTAGGCGTTTAATATGCGGTGTTGAGTCCATTTCGTTGAGTAAGGAGTAGCTCTTGTCTATTCCATATTTGACTTAAGGAACTTTATCTGTGCTCATTTCAATCTCTGGTTTTATGCAGCACCCCAACTCACCTTTACCCTTAAGCAAGCATAAGTTGGTTTTCTAAATTTGAGACCCTGTTCTGTTCTGTAATTCAGTTCCTGTGTAGCCAAGTTTACATTCCGTGTATTACTGATATCTTATGATGTTTCTTTTTCTGTGTGACTTATTTCAGTTAGAATCATCATACCTGAATCCACTCATTGTGCTGCTAAGGGCCTGATGACACAGATTTCATTGCTGAGTGATATTGCTTTGTAAGTAAATACCACAACTTCTTTATCCATTTTTCACTTTCTGCGATGTTGAACTTGTACTGTAAACGAGGTTCTTGTAAACAGAGCCGTTCCAAACTTTGGGGTGGCTGTGTCTTTTTGATTTTAATTTCCCTAAGCTATAGGACCATAAGTGGAAGTGCCCTAGGTTCTGTTGCTTTGTTTTTTAGATGTTTCAGGAAACACCATACACTTCTCCCGAGTGGTTGTTGGCAATTTACATCCCGCCCATCAGCATAACAAGGCTCCCAGTTCTCCATGGCCTGTCCTGCCTTTCTGGATTTTACACTTTTTTCAGATGGCCCTTTTGACCGGGGGGAAGTGAGACTTCATTGTAGTGCAGATTTCCTTTGCAAGCTTGCTTGGTTGGCCAAAAAGGGCGTATGCGTTTTTTCCTGAATATATTCAGGAAAAAACGCATACGCCCTTTTTGGCCAAGTGCATCATTGTGGACGTTCTGCCTCTTTTCCTATGCTTTCAATGCAATTCCAGTCTACCTCCTGAAATCGGTTTCCTGCAATTCTGCCCCGCTTTCAAGTCCTCTTGGCAGCCTTACTTCAGTCTATTTTTGGACGATAGCTGTCATTTATAACTCTGCAGGTTTGTGAATTACAGTGCCCCTGAGCTTCTTTCTTCAACTCGCTTTCTTGTGAGCTGGCCGCAACACCGCAGGATGGCTTCAGGCCCTAATCTGGTTCCGGTACGGCACGCTGAGCCTTTGGTTATTTCCTCTTCCTGGTGGGAAATGAGAGTTAAATTTGCCCGTCCAGACACCTCCAGCTAGCCTCTCATTGGTTCTCGCTATCCTGTTCATCTTCCGCAGAAATTGCAAACTGGGCCAAACAGGAGGTTAAAGGCGCTGACTCTCCAAGTGGGGAGAGTGTTAGTAAAGCGTCTGGAATGTTGCACCCAAGTACCAGGGGAGGAAAACTGAGACATATTTGAACACGTCTCCCGATCACATGGTTGATCATACTCTGGGTTCCACATGCATGTTTTAGCTGAAGGAAGAATACCTAAAACCTGGGTAGTTGAAACCCGTGGAATGGGTACCATGCAATGTGACTTCAAAGGGTCTTCATTTGCTCACCGAACCTCTCCAATCCTATCACTGCTGCGTTTATACCCCTGTACACATGCTTGATTCTCTTTCGGAGACATAGCAATCCATAGGTTTTAAGATACTTACTAGTCAGGTACATTCTTAGGCGTTTAATATGCGGTGTTGAGTCCATTTCGTTGAGCAAGGAGTAGCTCTTGTCTATTCCATATTTGACTTAAGGAACTTTATCTGTGCTCATTTCAATCTCTGGTTTTATGTAGCACCCCAACTCACCTTTACCCTTAAGCAAGCATAAGTTGGTTTTCTAAATTTGAGACCCTGTTCTGTTCTGTAATTCAGTTCCTGTGTAGCCAAGTTTACATTCCGTGTATTACTGATATCTTATGATGTTTCTTTTTCTGTGTGACTTATTTCAGTTAGAATCATCATACCTGAATCCACTCATTGTGCTGCTAAGGGCCTGATGACACAGATTTCATTGCTGAGTGATATTGCTTTGTAAGTAAATACCACAACTTCTTTATCCATTTTTCACTTTCTGCGATGTTGAACTTGTACTGTAAACGAGGTTCTTGTAAACAGAGCCGTTCCAAACTTTGGGGTGGCTGTGTCTTTTTGATTTTAATTTCCCTAAGCTATAGGACCATAAGTGGAAGTGCCCTAGGTTCTGTTGCTTTGTTTTTTAGATGTTTCAGGAAACACCATACACTTCTCCCGAGTGGTTGTTGGCAATTTACATCCCGCCCATCAGCATAACAAGGCTCCCAGTTCTCCATGGCCTGTCCTGCCTTTCTGGATTTTACACTTTTTTCAGATGGCCCTTTTGACCGGGGGGAAGTGAGACTTCATTGTAGTGCAGATTTCCTTTGCAAGCTTGCTTGGTTGGCCAGAAAGGGCGTATGCGTTTTTTCCTGAATATATTCAGGAAAAAACGCATACGCCCTTTTTGGCCAAGTGCATCATTGTGGACGTTCTGCCTCTTTTCCTATGCTTGCAATGCAATTCCAGTCTACCTCCTGAAATCGGTTTCCTGCAATTCTGCCCCGCTTTCAAGTCCTCTTGGCAGCCTTACTTCAGTCTATTTTTGGACGATAGCTGTCATTTATAACTCTGCAGGTTTGTGAATTACAGTGCCCCTGAGCTCCTTTCTTCAACTTGCTTTCTTGTGACCTGGCCGCAACACCGCAGGATGGCTTCAGGCCCTAATCTGGTTCCGGCACGGCACGCTGAGCCTTTGGTTATTTCCTCTTCCTGGTGGGAAATGAGAGTTAAATTTGCCCGTCCAGACACCTCCAGCTAGTCTCTCATTGGTTCTCGCTATTCCTGTTCATCTTCCGCAGAATTTGCAAACTGGGCCAAACAGGAGGTTAAAGGCGCTGACTCTCCAAGTGGGGAGAGTGTTAGTAAAGCGTCTGGAATGTTGCACCCGAGTACCAGGGTACGAAAACTGAGACATATTTGAACACGTCTCCCGATCACATGGTTGATCATACTCTAGGTTCCACATGCATGTTTTAGCTGAAGGAAGAATACCTTAAACCTGGGTAGTTGAAACCCGTGGAATGGGTACCATGCAATATGACTTCAAAGAGTCTTCATTTGCTCACCGAACCTCTCCAATCCTATCACTGCTGCGTTTATGCCCCTGTACACATGCTTGATTCTCTTTTGGAGACATAGCAATCCATAGGTTTTAAGATACTTACTAGTCAGGTACATTCTTAGGCGTTTAATATGCGGTGTTGAGTCCATTTCGTTGAGCAAGGAGTAGCTCTTGTCTATTCCATATTTGGCTTAAGGAACTTTATCTGTGCTCATTTCAATCTCTGGTTTTATGCAGCACCCCAACTCACCTTTCCCCTTAAGCAAGCATAAGTTGGTTTTCTAAATTTGAGACCCTGTTCTGTTCTGTAATTCAGTTCCTGTGTAGCCAAGTTTACATTCCATGTATTACTGATATCTTATGATGTTTCTTTTTCTGTGTGACTTATTTCAGTTAGAATCATCATACCTGAATCCACTCATTGTGCTGCTAAGGGCCTGATGACACAGATTTCATTGCTGAGTGATATTGCTTTGTAAGTAAATACCACAACTTCTTTATCCATTTTTCACTTTCTGCGATGTTGAACTTGTACTGTAAACGAGGTTCTTGTAAACAGAGCCATTCCAAACTTTGGGGTGGCTGTGTCTTTTTCATTTTAATTTCCCTAAGCTATAGGACCATAAGTGGAAGTGCCCTAGGCTCTGTTGCTTTGTTTTTTAGATGTTTCAGGAAACACCATACACTTCTCCCGAGTGGTTGTTGGCAATTTACATCCCGCCCATCAGCATAACAAGGCTCCCAGTTCTCCATGGCCTGTCCTGCCTTTCTGGATTTTACACTTTTTTCAGATGGCCCTTTTGACCGGGGGGAAGTGAGACTTCATTGTAGTGCAGATTTCCTTTGCAAGCTTGCTTGGTTGGCCAAAAAGGGCGTATGCGTTTTTTCCTGAATATATTCAGGAAAAAACGCATACGCCCTTTTTGGCCAAGTGCATCATTGTGGACGTTCTGCCTCTTTTCCTATGCTTTCAATGCAATTCCAGTCTACCTCCTGAAATCGGTTTCCTGCAATTCTGCCCCGCTTTCAAGTCCTCTTGGCAGCCTTACTTCAGTCTATTTTTGGACGATAGCTGTCATTTATAACTCTGCAGGTTTGTGAATTACAGTGCCCCTGAGCTTCTTTCTTCAACTCGCTTTCTTGTGAGCTGGCCGCAACACCGCAGGATGGCTTCAGGCCCTAATCTGGTTCCGGTACGGCACGCTGAGCCTTTGGTTATTTCCTCTTCCTGGTGGGAAATGAGAGTTAAATTTGCCCGTCCAGACACCTCCAGCTAGCCTCTCATTGGTTCTCGCTATCCTGTTCATCTTCCGCAGAAATTGCAAACTGGGCCAAACAGGAGGTTAAAGGCGCTGACTCTCCAAGTGGGGAGAGTGTTAGTAAAGCGTCTGGAATGTTGCACCCGAGTACCAGGGGAGGAAAACTGAGACATATTTGAACACGTCTCCCGATCACATGGTTGATCATACTCTGGGTTCCACATGCATGTTTTAGTTGAAGGAAGAATACCTAAAACCTGGGTAGTTGAAACCCGTGGAATGGGTACCATGCAATGTGACTTCAAAGGGTCTTCATTTGCTCACCGAACCTCTCCAATCCTATCACTGCTGCGTTTATGCCCCTGTACACATGCTTGATTCTCTTTCGGAGACATAGCAATCCATAGGTTTTAAGATACTTACTAGTCAGGTACATTCTTAGGCGTTTAATATGCGGTGTTGAGTCCATTTCGTTGAGCAAGGAGTAGCTCTTGTCTATTCCATATTTGACTTAAGGAACTTTATCTGTGCTCATTTCAATCTCTGGTTTTATGCAGCACCCCAACTCACCTTTACCCTTAAGCAAGCATAAGTTGGTTTTCTAAATTTGAGACCCTGTTCTGTTCTGTAATTCAGTTCCTGTGTAGCCAAGTTTACATTCCGTGTATTACTGATATCTTATGATGTTTCTTTTTCTGTGTGACTTATTTCAGTTAGAATCATCATACCTGAATCCACTCATTGTGCTGCTAAGGGCCTGATGACACAGATTTCATTGCTGAGTGATATTGCTTTGTAAGTAAATACCACAACTTCTTTATCCATTTTTCACTTTCTGCGATGTTGAACTTGTACTGTAAACGAGGTTCTAGTAAACAGAGCCGTTCCAAACTTTGGGGTGGCTGTGTCTTTTTGATTTTAATTTCCCTAAGCTATAGGACCATAAGTGGAAGTGCCCTAGGTTCTGTTGCTTTGTTTTTTAGATGTTTCAGGAAACACCATACACTTCTCCCGAGTGGTTGTTGGCAATTTACATCCCGCCCATCAGCATAACAAGGCTCCCAGTTCTCCATGGCCTGTCCTGCCTTTCTGGATTTTACACTTTTTTCAGATGGCCCTTTTGACCGGGGGGAAGTGAGACTTCATTGTAGTGCAGATTTCCTTTGCAAGCTTGCTTGGTTGGCCAAAAAGGGCATATGCGTTTTTTCCTGAATATATTCAGGAAAAAACGCATACGCCCTTTTTGGCCAAGTGCATCATTGTGGACCTTCTGCCTCTTTTCCTATGCTTTCAATGCAATTCCAGTCTACCTCCTGAAATCGGTTTCCTGCAATTCTGCCCCGCTTTCAAGTCCTCTTGGCAGCCTTACTTCAGTATATTTTTGGACAATAGCTGTCATTTATAACTCTGCAGGTTTGTGAATTACAGTGCCCCTGAGCTCCTTTCTTCAACTCGCTTTCTTGTGACCTGGCCGCAACACCGCAGGATGTCTTCAGGCCCTAATCTGGTTCTGGCACGGCACGCTGAGCCTTTGGTTAATTCCTCTTCCTGGTGGGAAATGAGAGTTAAATTTGCCCATCCAGACACCTCCAGCTAGTCTCTCATTGGTCCTCGCTATTCCTGTTAATCTTCCACAGAAATTGCAAACTGGGCCAAACAGGAGGTTAAAGGGACTGACTCTCCAAGTGGGGAGAGTGTTAGTAAAGCGTCTGGAATGTTGCACCCGAGTACCAGGGTACGAAAACTGAGACATATTTGAACACGTCTCCCGATCACATGGTTGATCATACTCTAGGTCCCACATGCATGTTTTAGCTGAAGGAAGAATACCTTAAACCTGGGTAGTTGAAACCCGTGGAATGGGTACCATGCAATATGACTTCAAAGGGTCTTCATTTGCTCACCGAACCTCTCCAATCCTATCACTGCTGCGTTTATGCCCCTGTACACATGCTTGATTCTCTTTCGGAGACATAGCAATCCATAGGTTTTAAGATACTTACTAGTCAGGTACATTCTTAGGCATTTAATATGCGGTGTTGAGTCCATTTCGTTGAGCAAGGTGTAGCTCTTGTCTATTCCATATTTGGCTTAAGGAACTTTATCTGTGCTCATTTCAGTCTCTGGTTTTATGCAGCACCCCAACTCACCTTTACCCTTAAGCAAGCATAAGTTGGTTTTCTAAATTTGAGACCCTGTTCTGTTCTGTAATTCAGTTCCTGTGTAGCCAAGTTTACATTCCGTGTATTAGTGATATCTTATGATGTTTCTTTTTCTGTGTGACTTATTTCAGTTAGAATCATCGTACCTGGATCCACTCATTATGCTGCTACGGGCCTGATGACATAGATTTCACTGCTGAGTGATACTGCATTGTACGTAAGTACCACAAGTTCTTTATCCATTTTTCACTTTCTGCGATGTTGAACTTGTACTGTAAACGAGGTTCTTGTAAACAGAGCCGTTCCAAACTTTGGGGTGGCTGTGTCTTTTTGAATTTAATTTCCCTAAGCTATAGGACCATAAGTGGAAGTGCCCTAGGCTCTGTTGCTTTGTTTTTTAGATGTTTCAGGAAACACCATACACTTCTCCCGAGTGGTTGTTGGCAATTTACATCCCGCCCATCAGCATAACAAGGCTCCCAGTTCTCCATGGCCTGTCCTGCCTTTCTGGATTTTACACTTTTTTCAGATGGCCCTTTTGACCGGGGGGAAGTGAGACTTCATTGTAGTGCAGATTTCCTTTGCAAGCTTGCTTGGTTGGCTAAAAAGGGCGTATGCGTTTTTTCCTGAATATATTCAGGAAAAAACGCATACGCCCTTTTTGGCCAAGTGCATCATTGTGGACGTTCTGCCTCTTTTCCTATGCTTTCAATGCAATTCCAGTCTACCTCCTGAAATCGGTTTCCTGCAATTCTGCCCCGCTTTCAAGTCCTCTTGGCAGCCTTACTTCAGTCTATTTTTGGACGATAGCTGTCATTTATAACTCTGCAGGTTTGTGAATTACAGTGCCCCTGAGCTCCTTTCTTCAACTCGCTTTCTTGTGACCTGGCCGCAACACCGCAGGATGTCTTCAGGCCCTAATCTGGTTCCGGCACGGCACGCTGAGCCTTTGGTTATTTCCTCTTCCTGGTGGGAAATGAGAGTTAAATTTGCCCGTCCAGACACCTCCAGCTAGCCTCTCATTGGTTCTCGCTATTCCTGTTCATCTTCCACAGAAATTGCAAACTGGGCCAAACAGGAGGTTAAAGGCGCTGACTTTCCAAGTGGGGAGAGTGTTAGTAAAGCGTCTGGAATGTTGCACCCGAGTACCAGGGGAGGAAAACTGAGACATATTTGAACACGTCTCCCGTTCACTTGGTTGATCATACTCTAGGTCCCACATGCATGTTTTAGCTGAAGGAAGAATACCTAAAACCTGGGTAGTTGAAACCCGTGGAATGGGTACCATGCAATATGACTTCAAAGGGTCTTCATTTGCTCACCGAACCTCTCCAATTCTATCACAGCTGCGTTTATGCCCCTGTACACATGCTTGATTCTCTTTCGGAGACATAGCAATCCATAGGTTTTAAGATACTTACTAGTCAGGTACATTCTTAGGCGTTTAATATGCGGTGTTGAGTCCATTTCGTTGAGCAAGGAGTAGCTCTTGTCTATTCCATATTTGGCTTAAGGAACTTTATCTGTGCTCATTTCAATCTCTGGTTTTATGCAGCACCCCAACTCACCTTTACCCTTAAGCAAGCATAAGTTGGTTTTCTAAATTTGAGACCCTGTTCTGTTCTGTAATTCAGTTCCTGTGTAGCCAAGTTTCCATTCCGTGTATTAGTGATATCTTATGATGTTTCTTTTTCTGTGTGACTTATTTCAGTTAGAATCATCGTACCTGAATCCACTCATTATGCTGCTACGGGCCTGATGACATAGATTTCATTGCTGAGTGATACTGCATTGTACGTAAGTACCACAAGTTCTTTATCCATTTTTCACTTTCTGCGATGTTGAACTTGTACTGTAAACGAGGTTCTTGTAAACAGAGCCGTTCCAAACTTTGGGGTGGCTGTGTCTTTTTGAATTTAATTTCCCTAAGCTATAGGACCATAAGTGGAAGTGCCCTAGGCTCTGTTGCTTTGTTTTTTAGATGTTTCAGGAAACACCATACACTTCTCCCGAGTGGTTGTTGGCAATTTACATCCCGCCCATCAGCATAACAAGGCTCCCAGTTCTCCATGGCCTGTCCTGCCTTTCTGGATTTTACACTTTTTTCAGATGGCCCTTTTGACCGGGGGGAAGTGAGACTTCATTGTAGTGCAGATTTCCTTTGCAAGCTTGCTTGGTTGGCCAAAAAGGGCGTATGCGTTTTTTCCTGAATATATTCAGGAAAAAACGCATACGCCCTTTTTGGCCAAGTGCATCATTGTGGACGTTCTGCCTCTTTTCCTATGCTTTCAATGCAATTCCAGTCTACCTCCTGAAATCAGTTTCCTGCAATTCTGCCCCGCTTTCAAGTCCTCTTGGCAGCCTTACTTCAGTCTATTTTTGGACGATAGCTGTCATTTATAACTCTGCAGGTTTGTGAATTACAGTGCCCCTGAGCTCCTTTCTTCAACTCGCTTTCTTTTGAGCTGGCCGCAACACCGCAGGATGGCTTCAGGCCCTAATCTGGTTCCGGCACGGCACGCTGAGCCTTTGGTTATTTCCTCTTCCTGGTGGGAAATGAGAGTTAAATTTGCCCGTCCAGACACCTCCAGCTAGCCTCTCATTGGTTCTCGCTATTCCTGTTCATCTTCCGCAGAAATTGCAAACTGGGCCAAACAGGAGGTTAAAGGCGCTGACTTTCCAAGTGGGGAGAGTGTTAGTAAAGCGTCTGGAATGTTGCACCCGAGTACCAGGGGAGAAAAACTGAGACATATTTGAACACGTCTCCCGTTCACATGGTTGATCATACTTGGGTTCCACATGCATGTTTTAGCTGAAGGAAGAATACCTAAAACCTGGGTAGTTGAAACCCGTGGAATGGGTACCATGCAATATGACTTCAAAGGGTCTTCATTTGCTCACCGAACCTCTCCAATCCTATCACTGCTGCGTTTATGCCCCTGTACACATGCTTGATTCTCTTTCGGAGACATAGCAATCCATAGGTTTTAAGATACTTACTAGTCAGGTACATTCTTAGGCGTTTAATATGCGGTGTTGAGTCCATTTCGTTGAGCAAGGAGTAGCTCTTGTCTATTCCATATTTGGCTTAAGGAACTTTATCTGTGCTCATTTCAATCTCTGGTTTTATGCAGCACCCCAACTCACCTTTACCCTTAAGCAAGCATAAGTTGGTTTTCTAAATTTGAGACCCTGTTCTGTTCTGTAATTCAGTTCCTGTGTAGCCAAGTTTCCATTCCGTGTATTAGTGATATCTTATGATGTTTCTTTTCCTGTGTGACTTATTTCAGTTAGAATCATCATACCTGAATCCACTCATTGTGCTGCTAAGGGCCTGATGACACAGATTTCATTGCTGAGTGATATTGCTTTGTAAGTAAATACCACAACTTCTTTATCCATTTTTCACTTTCTGCGATGTTGAACTTGTACTGTAAACGAGATTCTTGTAAACAGAGCTGTCCCAAATTTTGGGGTGGCTGTGTCTTTTTGATTTTAAATTCCCTAAGCTATAGGACCATAAGTGGAAGTGCCCTAGGTTCTGTTGCTTTGTTTTTTAGATGTTTCAGGAAACACCATACACTTCTCCCGAGTGGTTGTTGGCAATTTACATCCCGCCCATCAGCATAACAAGGCTCCCAGTTCTCCATCGCCTGTCCTGCCTTTCTGGATTTTACACTTTTTTCAGATGGCCCTTTTGACCGGGGGGAAGTGAGACTTCATTGTAGTGCAGATTTCCTTTGCAAGCTTGCTGAGTTGGCCAAAAAGGGCGTATGCGTTTTTTCCTGAATATATTCAGGAAAAAACGCATACGCACTTTTTGGCCAAGTGCATCATTGTGGACGTTCTGCCTCTTTTCCTATGCTTTCAATGCAATTCCAGTCTACCTCCTGAAATCGGTTTCCTGCAATTCTGCCCCGCGTTCAAGTCCTCTTGGCAGCCTTACTTCAGTCTATTTTTGGACGATAGCTGTCATTTATAACTCTGCAGGTTTGTGAATTACAGTGCCCCTGAGCTCCTTTCTTCAACTCGCTTTCTTGTGACCTGGCCGCAACACCGCAGGATGGCTTCAGGCCCTAATCTGGTTCCGGCACGGCACGCTGAGCCTTTGGTTAATTCCTCTTCCTGGTGGGAAATGAGAGTTAAATTTGCCCGTCCAGACACCTCCAGCTAGTCTCTCATTGGTTCTCGCTATTCCTGTTCATCTTCCGCAGAAATTGCAAACTGGGCCAAACAGGAGGTTAAAGGGACTGACTCTCCAAGTCGGGAGAGTGTTAGTAAAGCGTCTGGAATGTTGCACCCGAGTACCAGGGTACGAAAACTGAGACATATTTGAACACGTCTCCCGATCACATGGTTGATCATACTCTGGGTTCCACATGCATGTTTTAGCTGAAGGAAGAATACCTAAAACCTGGGTAGTTGAAACCCGTGGAATGGGTACCAAGCAATATGACTTCAATGGGTCTTCATTTCCTCACCGAATCTCTCCAATGCTATCACTGCTGCGTTTATGCCCCTGTACACATGCTTGATTCTCTTTCGGAGACATAGCAATCCATAGGTTTTAAGATACTTACTAGTCAGGTACATTCTTAGGCGTTTAATATGGGGTGTTGAGTCCATTTCGTTGAGCAAGGAGTAGCTCTTGTCTATTCCATATTTGGCTTAAGGAACTTTATCTGTGCTCATTTCAATCTCTGGTTTTATGCAGCACCCCAACTCACCTTTCCCCTTAAGCAAGCATAAGTTGGTTTTCTAAATTTGAGACCCTGTTCTGTTTTGGAATGCAGTTCCTGTGTAGCCAAGTTTACATTCCGTGTATTACTGATATCTTATGATGTTTCTTTTTCTGTGTGACTTATTTCAGTTAGAATCATCGTACCTGAATCCACTCATTATGCTGCTAAGGGCCTGATGACATAGATTTCATTGCTGAGTGATACTGCATTGTACGTAAGTACCTCAAGTTCTTTATCCATTTTTCACTTTCTGCGATGTTGAACTTGTACTGTAAACGAGGTTCTTGTAAACAGAGGCGTCCCAAACTTTGGGGTGGCTGTGTCTTTTTGATTTTAATTTCCCTAAGCTATAGGACCATAAGTGGAAGTGCCCTAGGTTCTGTTGCTTTGTTTTTTAGATGTTTCAGGAAACACCATACACTTCTCCCGAGTGGTTGTTGGCAATTTACATCCCGCCCATCAGCATAACAAGGCTCCCAGTTCTCCATCGCCTGTCCTGCCTTTCTGGATTTTACACTTTTTTCAGATGGCCCTTTTGACCGGGGGGAAGTGAGACTTCATTGTAGTGCAGATTTCCTTTGCAAGCTTGCTGAGTTGGCCAAAAAGGGCGTATGCGTTTTTTCCTGAATATATTCAGGAAAAAACGCATACGCACTTTTTGGCCAAGTGCATCATTGTGGACGTTCTGCCTCTTTTCCTATGCTTTCAATGTAATTCCAGTCTACCTCCTGAAATCGGTTTCCTGCAATTCTGCCCCGCTTTCAAGTCCTCTTGGCAGCCTTACTTCAGTCTATTTTTGGACGATAGCTGTCATTTATAACTCTGCAGGTTTGTGAATTACAGTGCCCCTGAGCTCCTTTCTTCAACTCGCTTTCTTGTGACCTGGCCGCAACACCGCAGGATGGCTTCAGGCCCTAATCTGGTTCCGGCACGGCACGCTGAGCCTTTGGTTAATTCCTCTTCCTGGTGGGAAATGAGAGTTAAATTTGCCCGTCCAGACACCTCCAGCTAGTCTCTCATTGGTTCTCGCTATTCCTGTTCATCTTCCGCAGAAATTGCAAACTGGGCCAAACAGGAGGTTAAAGGGACTGACTCTCCAAGTCGGGAGAGTGTTAGTAAAGCGTCTGGAATGTTGCACCCGAGTACCAGGGTACGAAAACTGAGACATATTTGAACACGTCTCCCGATCACATGGTTGATCATACTCTGGGTTCCACATGCATGTTTTAGCTGAAGGAAGAATACCTAAAACCTGGGTAGTTGAAACCCGTGGAATGGGTACCAAGCAATATGACTTCAATGGGTCTTCATTTCCTCACCGAATCTCTCCAATGCTATCACTGCTGCGTTTATGCCCCTGTACACATGCTTGATTCTCTTTCGGAGACATAGCAATCCATAGGTTTTAAGATACTTACTAGTCAGGTACATTCTTAGGCGTTTAATATGCGGTGTTGAGTCCATTTCGTTGAGCAAGGAGTAGCTCTTGTCTATTCCATATTTGGCTTAAGGAACTTTATCTGTGCTCATTTCAATCTCTGGTTTTATGCAGCACCCCAACTCACCTTTCCCCTTAAGCAAGCATAAGTTGGTTTTCTAAATTTGAGACCCTGTTCTGTTCTGTAATTCAGTTCCTGTGTAGCCAAGTTTACATTCCGTGTATTAGTGATATCTTATGATGTTTCTTTTTCTCTGTGACTTATTTCAGTTAGAATCATCGTACCTGAATCCACTCATTATGCTGCTACGGGCCTGATGACATAGATTTCATTGCTGAGTGATACTGCATTGTACGTAAGTACCACAAGTTCTTTATCCATTTTTCACTTTCTGCGATGTTGAACTTGTACTGTAAACGAGGTTCTTGTAAACAGAGCCGTTCCAAACTTTGGGGTGGCTGTGTCTTCTTGAATTTAATTTCCCTAAGCTATAGGACCATAAGTGGAAGTGCCCTAGGCTCTGTTGCTTTGTTTTTTAGATGTTTCAGGAAACACCATACACTTCTCCCGAGTGGTTGTTGGCAATTTACATCCCGCCCATCAGCATAACAAGGCTCCCAGTTCTCCATGGCCTGTCCTGCCTTTCTGGATTTTACACTTTTTTCAGATGGCCCTTTTGACCGGGGGGAAGTGAGACTTCATTGTAGTGCAGATTTCCTTTGCAAGCTTGCTTGGTTGTCCAAAAAGGGCGTATGCGTTTTTTCCTGAATATATTCAGGAAAAAACGCATACGCCCTTTTTGGCCAAGTGCATCATTGTGGACGTTCTGCCTCTTTTCCTATGCTTTCAATGCAATTCCAGTCTACCTCCTGAAATCGGTTTCCTGCAATTCTGCCCCGCTTTCAAGTCCTCTTGGCAGCCTTACTTCAGTCTATTTTTGGACGATAGCTGTCATTTATAACTCTGCAGGTTTGTGAATTACAGTGCCCCTGAGCTCCTTTCTTCAACTCGCTTTCTTGTGACCTGGCCGCAACACCGCAGGATGTCTTCAGGCCCTAATCTGGTTCCGGCACGGCACGCTGAGCCTTTGGTTATTTCCTCTTCCTGGTGGGAAATGAGAGTTAAATTTGCCCGTCCAGACACCTCCAGCTAGTCTCTCATTGGTTCTCGCTATTCCTGTTCATCTTCCGCAGAAATTGCAAACTGGGCCAAAGAGGAGGTTAAAGGCGCTGACTTTCCAAGTGGGGAGAGTGTTAGTAAAGCGTCTGGAATGTTGCACCCGAGTACCAGGGGAGGAAAACTGAGACATATTTGAACACGTCTCCCGTTCACATGGTTGATCATACTCTAGGTCCCACATGCATGTTTTAGCTGAAGGAAGAATACCTAAAACCTGGGTAGTTGAAACCCGTGGAATGGGTACCATGCAATATGACTTCAAAGGGTCTTCATTTGCTCACCGAACCTCTCCAATCCTATCACTGCTGCGTTTATGCCCCTGTACACATGCTTGATTCTCTTTCGGAGACATAGCAATCCATAGGTTTTAAGATACTTACTAGTCAGGTACATTCTTAGGCATTTAATATGCGGTGTTGAGTCCATTTCGTTGAGCAAGGAGTAGCTCTTGTCTATTCCATATTTGGCTTAAGGAACTTTATCTGTGCTCATTTCAATCTCTGGTTTTATGCAGCACCCCAACTCACCTTTACCCTTAAGCAAGCATAAGTTGGTTTTCTAAATTTGAGACCCTGTTCTGTTCTGTAATTCAGTTCCTGTGTAGCCAAGTTTACATTCCGTGTATTAGTGATATCTTATGATGTTTCTTTTTCTGTGTGACTTATTTCAGTTAGAATCATCGTACCTGAATCCACTCATTATGCTGCTACGGGCCTGATGACATAGATTTCATTGCTGAGTGATACTGCATTGTACGTAAGTACCACAAGTTCTTTATCCATTTTTCACTTTCTGCGATGTTGAACTTGTACTGTAAACGAGGTTCTTGTAAACAGAGCCGTTCCAAACTTTGGGGTGGCTGTGTCTTTTTGAATTTAATTTCCCTAAGCTATAGGACCATAAGTGGAAGTGCCCTAGGCTCTGTTGCTTTGTTTTTTAGATGTTTCAGGAAACACCATACACTTCTCCCAAGTGGTTGTTGGCAATTTACATCCCGCCCATCAGCATAACAAGGCTCCCAGTTCTCCATGGCCTGTCCTGCCTTTCTGGATTTTACACTTTTTTCAGATGGCCCTTTTGACCGGGGGGAAGTGAGACTTCATTGTAGTGCAGATTTCCTTTGCAAGCTTGCTTGGTTGGCTAAAAAGGGCGTATGCGTTTTTTCCTGAATATATTCAGGAAAAAACGCATACGCCCTTTTTGGCCAAGTGCATCATTGTGGACGTTCTGCCTCTTTTCCTATGCTTTCAATGCAATTCCAGTCTACCTCCTGAAATCGGTTTCCTGCAATTCTGCCCCGCTTTCAAGTCCTCTTGGCAGCCTTACTTCAGTCTATTTTTGGACGATAGCTGTCATTTATAACTCTGCAGGTTTGTGAATTACAGTGCCCCTGAGCTCCTTTCTTCAACTCGCTTTCTTGTGACCTGGCCGCAACACCGCAGAATGGCTTCAGGCCCTAATCTGGTTCTGGCACGGCACGCTGAGCCTTTGGTTAATTCCTCTTCCTGGTGGGAAATGAGAGTTAAATTTGCCCGTCCAGACACCTCCAGCTAGTCTCTCATTGGTTCTCGCTATTCCTGTTCATCTTCCACAGAAATTGCAAACTGGGCCAAACAGGAGGTTAAAGGGACTGACTCTCCAAGTCGGGAGAGTGTTAGTAAAGCGTCTGGAATGTTGCACCCGAGTACCAGGGTACGAAAACTGAGACATATTTGAACACGTCTCCCGATCACATGGTTGATCATACTCTGGGTTCCACATGCATGTTTTAGCTGAAGGAAGAATACCTAAAACCTGGGTAGTTGAAACCCGTGGAATGGGTACCAAGCAATATGACTTCAATGGGTCTTCATTTCCTCACCGAATCTCTCCAATGCTATCACTGCTGCGTTTATGCCCCTGTACACATGCTTGATTCTCTTTCGGAGACATAGCAATCCATAGGTTTTAAGATACTTACTAGTCAGGTACATTCTTAGGCGTTTAATATGCGGTGTTGAGTCCATTTCGTTGAGCAAGGAGTAGCTCTTGTCTATTCCATATTTGGCTTAAGGAACTTTATCTGTGCTCATTTCAATCTCTGGTTTTATGCAGCACCCCAACTCACCTTTCCCCTTAAGCAAGCATAAGTTGGTTTTCTAAATTTGAGACCCTGTTCTGTTCTGTAATTCAGTTCCTGTGTAGCCAAGTTTACATTCCGTGTATTAGTGATATCTTATGATGTTTCTTTTTCTCTGTGACTTATTTCAGTTAGAATCATCGTACCTGAATCCACTCATTATGCTGCTACGGGCCTGATGACATAGATTTCATTGCTGAGTGATACTGCATTGTACGTAAGTACCACAAGTTCTTTATCCATTTTTCACTTTCTGCGATGTTGAACTTGTACTGTAAACGAGGTTCTTGTAAACAGAGCCGTTCCAAACTTTGGGGTGGCTGTGTCTTCTTGAATTTAATTTCCCTAAGCTATAGGACCATAAGTGGAAGTGCCCTAGGCTCTGTTGCTTTGTTTTTTAGATGTTTCAGGAAACACCATACACTTCTCCCGAGTGGTTGTTGGCAATTTACATCCCGCCCATCAGCATAACAAGGCTCCCAGTTCTCCATGGCCTGTCCTGCCTTTCTGGATTTTACACTTTTTTCAGATGGCCCTTTTGACCGGGGGGAAGTGAGACTTCATTGTAGTGCAGATTTCCTTTGCAAGCTTGCTTGGTTGGCCAAAAAGGGCGTATGCGTTTTTTCCTGAATATATTCAGGAAAAAACGCATACGCCCTTTTTGGCCAAGTGCATCATTGTGGACGTTCTGCCTCTTTTCCTATGCTTTCAATGCAATTCCAGTCTACCTCCTGAAATCGGTTTCCTGCAATTCTGCCCCGCTTTCAAGTCCTCTTGGCAGCCTTACTTCAGTCTATTTTTGGACGATAGCTGTCATTTATAACTCTGCAGGTTTGTGAATTACAGTGCCCCTGAGCTCCTTTCTTCAACTCGCTTTCTTGTGACCTGGCCGCAACACCGCAGAATGGCTTCAGGCCCTAATCTGGTTCTGGCACGGCACGCTGAGCCTTTGGTTAATTCCTCTTCCTGGTGGGAAATGAGAGTTAAATTTGCCCGTCCAGACACCTCCAGCTAGTCTCTCATTGGTTCTCGCTATTCCTGTTCATCTTCCACAGAAATTGCAAACTGGGCCAAACAGGAGGTTAAAGGGACTGACTCTCCAAGTCGGGAGAGTGTTAGTAAAGCGTCTGGAATGTTGCACCCGAGTACCAGGGTACGAAAACTGAGACATATTTGAACACGTCTCCCGATCACATGGTTGATCATACTCTGGGTTCCACATGCATGTTTTAGCTGAAGGAAGAATACCTAAAACCTGGGTAGTTGAAACCCGTGGAATGGGTACCAAGCAATATGACTTCAATGGGTCTTCATTTCCTCACCGAATCTCTCCAATGCTATCACTGCTGCGTTTATGCCCCTGTACACATGCTTGATTCTCTTTCGGAGACATAGCAATCCATAGGTTTTAAGATACTTACTAGTCAGGTACATTCTTAGGCGTTTAATATGCGGTGTTGAGTCCATTTCGTTGAGCAAGGAGTAGCTCTTGTCTATTCCATATTTGGCTTAAGGAACTTTATCTGTGCTCATTTCAATCTCTGGTTTTATGCAGCACCCCAACTCACCTTTCCCCTTAAGCAAGCATAAGTTGGTTTTCTAAATTTGAGACCCTGTTCTGTTCTGTAATTCAGTTCCTGTGTAGCCAAGTTTACATTCCGTGTATTAGTGATATCTTATGATGTTTCTTTTTCTCTGTGACTTATTTCAGTTAGAATCATCGTACCTGAATCCACTCATTATGCTGCTACGGGCCTGATGACATAGATTTCATTGCTGAGTGATACTGCATTGTACGTAAGTACCACAAGTTCTTTATCCATTTTTCACTTTCTGCGATGTTGAACTTGTACTGTAAACGAGGTTCTTGTAAACAGAGCCGTTCCAAACTTTGGGGTGGCTGTGTCTTCTTGAATTTAATTTCCCTAAGCTATAGGACCATAAGTGGAAGTGCCCTAGGCTCTGTTGCTTTGTTTTTTAGATGTTTCAGGAAACACCATACACTTCTCCCGAGTGGTTGTTGGCAATTTACATCCCGCCCTTCAGCATAACAAGGCTCCCAGTTCTCCATGGCCTGTCCTGCCTTTCTGGATTTTACACTTTTTTCAGATGGCCCTTTTGACCGGGGGGAAGTGAGACTTCATTGTAGTGCAGATTTCCTTTGCAAGCTTGCTTGGTTGGCCAAAAAGGGCGTATGCGTTTTTTCCTGAATATATTCAGGAAAAAACGCATACGCCCTTTTTGGCCAAGTGCATCATTGTGGACGTTCTGCCTCTTTTCCTATGCTTTCAATGCAATTCCAGTCTACCTCCTGAAATCGGTTTCCTGCAATTCTGCCCCGCTTTCAAGTCCTCTTGGCAGCCTTACTTCAGTCTATTTTTGGACGATAGCTGTCATTTATAACTCTGCAGGTTTGTGAATTACAGTGCCCCTGAGCTCCTTTCTTCAACTCGCTTTCTTGTGACCTGGCCGCAACACCGCAGGATGTCTTCAGGCCCTAATCTGGTTCCGGCACGGCACGCTGAGCCTTTGGTTATTTCCTCTTCCTGGTGGGAAATGAGAGTTAAATTTGCCCGTCCAGACACCTCCAGCTAGTCTCTCATTGGTTCTCGCTATTCCTGTTCATCTTCCGCAGAAATTGCAAACTGGGCCAAACAGGAGGTTAAAGGCGCTGACTTTCCAAGTGGGGAGAGTGTTAGTAAAGCGTCTGGAATGTTGCACCCGAGTACCAGGGGAGGAAAACTGAGACATATTTGAACACGTCTCCCGTTCACATGGTTGATCATACTCTAGGTCCCACATGCATGTTTTAGCTGAAGGAAGAATACCTAAAACCTGGGTAGTTGAAACCCGTGGAATGGGTACCATGCAATATGACTTCAAAGGGTCTTCATTTGCTCACCGAACCTCTCCAATCCTATCACTGCTGCGTTTATGCCCCTGTACACATGCTTGATTCTCTTTCGGAGACATAGCAATCCATAGGTTTTAAGATACTTACTAGTCAGGTACATTCTTAGGCATTTAATATGCGGTGTTGAGTCCATTTCGTTGAGCAAGGAGTAGCTCTTGTCTATTCCATATTTGGCTTAAGGAACTTTATCTGTGCTCATTTCAATCTCTGGTTTTATGCAGCACCCCAACTCACCTTTACCCTTAAGCAAGCATAAGTTGGTTTTCTAAATTTGAGACCCTGTTCTGTTCTGTAATTCAGTTCCTGTGTAGCCAAGTTTACATTCCGTGTATTAGTGATATCTTATGATTTTTCTTTTTCTGTGTGACTTATTTCAGTTAGAATCATCGTACCTGAATCCACTCATTATGCTGCTACGGGCCTGATGACATAGATTTCATTGCTGAGTGATACTGCATTGTACGTAAGTACCACAAGTTCTTTATCCATTTTTCACTTTCTGCGATGTTGAACTTGTACTGTAAACGAGGTTCTTGTAAACAGAGCTGTTCCAAACTTTGGGGTGGCTGTGTCTTTTTGAATTTAATTTCCCTAAGCTATAGGACCATAAGTGGAAGTGCCCTAGGCTCTGTTGCTTTGTTTTTTAGATGTTTCAGGAAACACCATACACTTCTCCCGAGTGGTTGTTGGCAATTTACATCCCGGCCATCAGCATAACAAGGCTCCCAGTTCTCCATGGCCTGTCCTGCCTTTCTGGATTTTACACATTTTTCAGATGGCCCTTTTGACCGGGGGGAAGTGAGACTTCATTGTAGTGCAGATTTCATTTGCAAGCTTGCTTGGTTGGCCAAAAAGGGCGTATGCGTTTTTTTCTGAATATATTCAGGAAAAAACGCATACGCCCTTTTTGGCCAAGTGCATCATTGTGGACCTTCTGCCTCTTTTCCTATGCTTTCAATGCAATTCCAGTCTACCTCCTGAAATCGGTTTCCTGCAATTCTGCCCCGCTTTCAAGTCCTCTTGGCAGCCTTACTTCAGTCTATTTTTGGACGATAGCTGTCATTTATAACTCTGCAGGTTTGTGAATTACAGTGCCCCTGAGCTCCTTTCTTCACCTCGCTTTCTTGTGACCTGGCCGCAACACCGCAGGATGTCTTCAGGCCCTAATCTGGTTCCGGCACGGCACGCTGAGCCTTTGGTTATTTCCTCTTCCTGGTGGGAAATGAGAGTTAAATTTGCCCGTCCAGACACCTCCAGCTAGTCTCTCATTGGTTCTCGCTATTCCTGTTCATCTTCCGCAGAAATTGCAAACTGGGCCAAACAAGAGGTTAAAGGCGCTGACTTTCCAAGTGGGGAGAGTGTTAGTAAAGCGTCTGGAATGTTGCACCCGAGTACCAGGGGAGGAAAACTGAGACATATTTGAACACGTCTCCCGTTCACATGGTTGATCATACTTGGGTTCCACATGCATGTTTTAGCTGAAGGAAGAATACCTTAAACCTGTGTATTTGAAACCCGTGGAATGGGTACCATGCAATATGACTTCAAAGGGTCTTCATTTGCTCACCGAACCTCTCCAATCCTATCACTGCTGCGTTTATGCCCCTGTACACATGCTTGATTCTCTTTCGGAGACATAGCAATCCATAGGTTTTAAGATACTTACTAGTCAGGTACATTCTTAGGCATTTAATATGCGGTGTTGAGTCCATTTCGTTGAGCAAGGAGTAGCTCTTGTCTATTCCATATTTGGCTTAAGGAACTTTATCTGTGCTCATTTCAATCTCTGGTTTTATGCAGCACCCCAACTCACCTTTACCCTTAAGCAAGCATAAGTTGGTTTTCTAAATTTGAGACCCTGTTCTGTTCTGTAATTCAGTTCCTGTGTAGCCAAGTTTACATTCCGTGTATTACTGATATCTTATGATGTTTCTTTTTCTGTGTGACTTATTTCAGTTAGAATCATCGTACCTGAATCCACTCATTATGCTGCTACGGGCCTGATGACATAGATTTCATTGCTGAGTGATACTGCATTGTACGTAAGTACCACAAGTTCTTTATCCATTTTTCACTTTCTGCGATGTTGAACTTGTACTGTAAACGAGGTTCTTGTAAACAGAGCCGTTCCAAACTTTGGGGTGGCTGTGTCTTTTTGAATTTAATTTCCCTAAGCTATAGGACCATAAGTGGAAGTGCCCTAGGCTCTGTTGCTTTGTTTTTTAGATGTTTCAGGAAACACCATACACTTCTCCCGAGTGGTTGTTGGCAATTTACATCCCGCCCATCAGCATAACAAGGCTCCCAGTTCTCCATGGCCTGTCCTGCCTTTCTGGATTTTACACTTTTTTCAGATGGCCCTTTTGACCGGGGGGAAGTGAGACTTTATTGTAGTGCAGATTTCATTTGCAAGCTTGCTTGGTTGGCCAAAAAGGTCGTATGCGTTTTTTTCTGAATATATTCAGGAAAAAACGCATACGCCCTTTTTGGCCAAGTGCATCATTGTGGACGTTCTGCCTCTTTTCCTATGCTTTCAATGCAATTCCAGTCTACCTCCTGAAATCGGTTTCCTGCAATTCTGCCCCGCTTTCAAGTCCTCTTGGCAGCCTTACTTCAGTCTATTTTTGGACGATAGCTGTCATTTATAACTCTGCAGGTTTGTGAATTACAGTGCCCCTGAGCTCCTTTCTTCACCTCGCTTTGTTGTGACCTGGCCGCAACACCGCAGGATGTCCTCAGGCCCTAATCTGGTTCCGGCACGGCACACTGAGCCTTTGGTTAATTCCTCTTCCTGGTGGGAAATGAGAGTTAAATTTGCCCGTCCAGACACCTCCAGCTAGTCTCTCATTGGTTCTCGCTATTCCTGTTCATCTTCCGCAGAAATTGCAAACTGGGCCAAACAAGAGGTTAAAGGCGCTGACTTTCCAAGTGGGGAGAGTGTTAGTAAAGCGTCTGGAATGTTGCACCCGAGTACCAGGGGAGGAAAACTGAGACATATTTGAACACGTCTCCCGTTCACATGGTTGATCATACTTGGGTTCCACATGCATGTTTTAGCTGAAGGAAGAATACCTTAAACCTGTGTATTTGAAACCCGTGGAATGGGTACCATGCAATATGACTTCAAAGGGTCTTCATTTGCTCACCGAACCTCTCCAATCCTATCACTGCTGCGTTTATGCCCCTGTACACATGCTTGATTCTCTTTCGGAGACATAGCAATCCATAGGTTTTAAGATACTTACTAGTCAGGTACATTCTTAGGCATTTAATATGCGGTGTTGAGTCCATTTCGTTGAGCAAGGAGTAGCTCTTGTCTATTCCATATTTGGCTTAAGGAACTTTATCTGTGCTCATTTCAATCTCTGGTTTTATGCAGCACCCCAACTCACCTTTCCCCTTAAGCAAGCATAAGTTGGTTTTCTAAATTTGAGACCCTGTTCTGTTCTGTAATTCAGTTCCTGTGTAGCCAAGTTTACATTCCGTGTATTACTGATATCTTATGATGTTTCTTTTTCTGTGTGACTTATTTCAGTTAGAATCATCATACCTGAATCCACTCATTGTGCTGCTAAGGGCCTGATGACACAGATTTCATTGCTGAGTGATATTGCTTTGTAAGTAAATACCACAACTTCTTTATCCATTTTTCACTTTCTGCGATGTTGAACTTGTACTGTAAACGAGGTTCTTGTAAACAGAGCCGTTCGAAACTTTGGGGTGGCTGTGTCTTTTTGATTTTAAATTCCCTAAGCTATAGGACCATAAGTGGAAGTGCCCTAGGCTCTGTTGCTTTGTTTTTTAGATGTTTCAGGAAACACCATACACTTCTCCCGAGTGTTTGTTGGCAATTTACATCCCGCCCTTCAGCATAACAAGGCTCCCAGTTCTCCATGGCGTGTCCTGCCTTTCTGGATTTTATACTTTTTTCAGATGGCCCTTTTGACCGGGGGGAAGTGAGACTTCATTGTAGTGCAGATTTCCTTTGCAAGCTTGCTTGGTTGGCCAAAAAGGGCGTATGCGTTTTTTCCTGAATATATTCAGGAAAAAACGCATACGCCCTTTTTGGCCAAGTGCATCATTGTGGACGTTCTGCCTCTTTTCCTATGCTTTCAATGCAATTCCAGTCTACCTCCTGAAATCGGTTTCCTGCAATTCTGCCCCGCTTTCAAGTCCTCTTGGCAGCCTTACTTCAGTCTATTTTTGGACGATAGCTGTCATTTATAACTCTGCAGGTTTGTGAATTACAGTGCCCCTGAGCTCCTTTCTTCAACTCGCTTTCTTGTGAGCTGGCCGCAACACCGCAGGATGGCTTCAGGCCCTAATCTGGTTCCGGCACGGCACGCTGAGCCTTTGGTTATTTCCTCTTCCTGGTGGGAAATGAGAGTTAAATTTGCCCGTCCAGACACCTCCAGCTAGCCTCTCATTGGTTCTCGCTATTCCTGTTCATCTTCCGCAGAAATTGCAAACTGGGCCAAACAGAAGGTTAAAGGCGCTGACTTTCCAAGTGGGGAGAGTGTTAGTAAAGCGTCTGGAATGTTGCACCCGAGTACCAGGGGAGGAAAACTGAGACATATTTGAACACGTCTCCCGTTCACATGGTTGATCATACTTGGGTTCCACATGCATGTTTTAGCTGAAGGAAGAATACCTAAAACCTGGGTAGTTGAAACCCGTGGAATGGGTACCATGCAATATGACTTCAAAGGGTCTTCATTTGCTCACCGAACCTCTCCAATCCTAAAACTGCTGCGTTTATGCCCCTGTACACATGCTTGATTCTCTTTCGGAGACATAGCAATCCATAGGTTTTAAGATACTTACTAGTCAGGTACATTCTTAGGCATTTAATATGCGGTGTTGAGTCCATTTCGTTGAGCAAGGAGTAGCTCTTGTCTATTCCATATTTGGCTTAAGGAACTTTATCTGTGCTCATTTCAATCTCTGGTTTTATGCAGCACCCCAACTCACCTTTACCCTTAAGCAAGCATAAGTTGGTTTTCTAAATTTGAGACCCTGTTCTGTTCTGTAATTCAGTTCCTGTGTAGCCAAGTTTACATTCCGTGTATTAGTGATATCTTATGATGTTTCTTTTTCTGTGTGACTTATTTCAGTTAGAATCATCGTACCTGAATCCACTCATTATGCTGCTACGGGCCTGATGACACAGATTTCATTGCTGAGTGATACTGCATTGTACGTAAGTACCACAACTTCTTTATCCATTTTTCACTTTCTGCGATGTTGAACTTGTACTGTAAACGAGGTTCTTGTAAACAGAGGCGTCCCAAACTTTGGGGTGGCTGTGTCTTTTTGATTTTAATTTCCCTAAGCTATAGGACCATAAGTGGAAGTGCCCTAGGTTCTGTTGCTTTGTTTTTTAGATGTTTCAGGAAACACCATACACTTCTCCCGAGTGGTTGTTGGCAATTTACATCCCGCCCTTCAGCATAACAAGGCTCCCAGTTCTCCATGGCCTGTCCTGCCTTTCTGGATTTTACACTTTTTTCAGATAGCCCTTTTGACCGGGGGGAAGTGAGACTTCATTGTAGTGCAGATTTCCTTTGCAAGCTTGCTTGGTTGGCCAAAAAGGGCGTATGCATTTTTTCCTGAATATATTCAGGAAAAAACGCATACGCCCTTTTTGGCCAAGTGCATCATTGTGGACGTTCTGCCTCTTTTCCTATGCTTTCAATGCAATTCCAGTCTACCTCCTGAAATCGGTTTCCTGCAATTCTGCCCCGCTTTCAAGTCCTCTTGGCAGCCTTACTTCAGTCTATTTTTGGACGATAGCTGTCATTTATAACTCTGCAGGTTTGTGAATTACAGTGCCCCTGAGCTCCTTTCTTCAACTCGCATTCTTGTGAGCTGGCCGCAACACCCAGGATGGCTTCAGGCCCTAATCTGGTTCCCGCACGGCACGCTGAGCCTTTGGTTAATTCCTCTTCCTGGTGGGAAATGAGAGTTAAATTTGCCCGTCCAGACACCTCCAGCTAGTCTCTCAATGGTTCTCGCTATTCCTGTTCATCTTCCGCAGAAATTGCAAACTAGGCCAAACAGGAGGTTAAAGGGACTGACTCTCCAAGTGGGGAGAGTGTTAGTAAAGCGTCTGGAATGTTGTACCCGAGTACCAGGGTACGAAAACTGAGACATATTTGAACACGTCTCCCGATCACATGGTTGATCATACTCTAGGTTCCACATGCATGTTTTAGCTGAAGGAAGCATACCTTAAACCTGGTTAGTTGAAACCCGTGGAATGGGTACCATGCAATATGACTTCAAAGGGTCTTCATTTGCTCACCGAACCTCTCCAATCCTATCACTGCTGCGTTTATGCCCCTGTACACACGCTTGATTCTCTTTCGGAGACACAGCAATCCATAGGTTTTAAGATACTTACTAGTCAGGTACATTCTTAGGCGTTTAATATGCGGTGTTGAGTCCATTTCGTTGAGCAAGGAGTAGCTCTTGTCTATTCCATATTTGGCTTAAGGAACTTTATCTGTGCTCATTTCAATCTCTGGTTTTATGCAGCACCCCAACTCACCTTTACCCTTAAGCAAGCATAAGTTGGTTTTCTAAATTTGAGACCCTGTTCTGTTCTGTAATTCAGTTCCTGTGTAGCCAAGTTTACATTCCGTGTATTGCTGATATCTTATGATGTTTCTTTTTCTGTGTGACTTATTTCAGTTAGAATCATCATACCTGAATCCACTCATTGTGCTGCTAAGGGCCTGATGACACAGATTTCATTGCTGAGTGATATTGCTTTGTAAGTAAATACCACAACTTCTTTATCCATTTTTCACTTTCTGCGATGTTGAACTTGTACTGTAAACGAGGTTCTTGTAAACAGAGCCTTTCCAAACTTTGGGGTGGCTGTGTCTTTTTGATTTTAATTTCCCTAAGCTATAGGACCATAAGTGGAAGTGCCCTAGGTTCTGTTGCTTTGTTTTTTAGATGTTTCAGGAAACACCATACACTTCTCCCGAGTGGTTGTTGGCAATTTACATCCCGCCCTTCAGCATAACAAGGCTCCCAGTTCTCCATGGCCTGTCCTGCCTTTCTGGATTTTACACTTTTTTCAGATAGCCCTTTTGACCGGGGGGAAGTGAGACTTCATTGTAGTGCAGATTTCCTTTGCAAGCTTGCTTGGTTGGCCAAAAAGGGCGTATGCATTTTTTCCTGAATATATTCAGGAAAAAACGCATACGCCCTTTTTGGCCAAGTGCATCATTGTGGACGTTCTGCCTCTTTTCCTATGCTTTCAATGCAATTCCAGTCTACCTCCTGAAATCGGTTTCCTGCAATTCTGCCCCGCTTTCAAGTCCTCTTGGCAGCCTTACTTCAGTCTATTTTTGGACGATAGCTGTCATTTATAACTCTGCAGGTTTGTGCATTACAGTGCCCCTGAGCTCCTTTCTTCAACTCGCATTCTTGTGAGCTGGCCGCAACACCCAGGATGGCTTCAGGCCCTAATCTGGTTCCCGCACGGCACGCTGAGCCTTTGGTTAATTCCTCTTCCTGGTGGGAAATGAGAGTTAAATTTGCCCGTCCAGACACCTCCAGCTAGTCTCTCAATGGTTCTCGCTATTCCTGTTCATCTTCCGCAGAAATTGCAAACTAGGCCAAACAGGAGGTTAAAGGGACTGACTCTCCAAGTGGGGAGAGTGTTAGTAAAGCGTCTGGAATGTTGCACCCGAGTACCAGGGTACGAAAACTGAGACATATTTGAACACGTCTCCCGATCACATGGTTGATCATACTCTAGGTTCCACATGCATGTTTTAGCTGAAGGAAGCATACCTTAAACCTGGTTAGTTGAAACCCGTGGAATGGGTACCATGCAATATGACTTCAAAGGGTCTTCATTTGCTCACCGAACCTCTCCAATCCTATCACTGCTGCGTTTATGCCCCTGTACACACGCTTGATTCTCTTTCGGAGACACAGCAATCCATAGGTTTTAAGATACTTACTAGTCAGGTACATTCTTAGGCGTTTAATATGCGGTGTTGAGTCCATTTCGTTGAGCAAGGAGTAGCTCTTGTCTATTCCATATTTGGCTTAAGGAACTTTATCTGTGCTCATTTCAATCTCTGGTTTTATGCAGCACCCCAACTCACCTTTACCCTTAAGCAAGCATAAGTTGGTTTTCTAAATTTGAGACCCTGTTCTGTTCTGTAATTCAGTTCCTGTGTAGCCAAGTTTACATTCCGTGTATTGCTGATATCTTATGATGTTTCTTTTTCTGTGTGACTTATTTCAGTTAGAATCATCATACCTGAATCCACTCATTGTGCTGCTAAGGGCCTGATGACACAGATTTCATTGCTGAGTGATATTGCTTTGTAAGTAAATACCACAACTTCTTTATCCATTTTTCACTTTCTGCGATGTTGAACTTGTACTGTAAACGAGGTTCTTGTAAACAGAGCCTTTCCAAACTTTGGGGTGGCTGTGTCTTTTTGATTTTAATTTCCCTAAGCTATAGGACCATAAGTGGAAGTGCCCTAGGTTCTGTTGCTTTGTTTTTTAGATGTTTCAGGAAACACCATACACTTCTCCCGAGTGGTTGTTGGCAATTTACATCCCGCCCATCAGCATAACAAGGCTCCCAGTTCTCCATGGCCTGTCCTGCCTTTCTGGATTTTACACTTTTTTCAGATGGCCCTTTTGACCGGGGGGAAGTGAGACTTCATTGTAGTGCAGATTTCCTTTGCAAGCTTGCTGAGTTGGCCAAAAAGGGCGTATGCGTTTTTTCCTGAATATATTCAGGAAAAAACGCATACGCCCTTTTTGGCCAAGTGCATCATTGTGGACGTTCTGCCTCTTTTCCTATGCTTTCAATGCAATTCCAGTCTACCTCCTGAAATCGGTTTCCTGCAATTCTGCCCCGCTTTCAAGTACTCTTGGCAGCCTTACTTCAGTCTATTTTTGGACGATAGCTGTCATTTATAACTCTGCAGGTTTGTGAATTACAGTGCCCCTGCGCTCCTTTCTTCAACTTGCTTTCTTGTGACCTGGCTGCAACACCACAGGATGGCTTCAGGCCCTAATCTGGTTCCGGCACGGAACGCTGAGCCTTTGGTTAATTCCTCTTCCTGGTGGGAAATGAGAGTTAAATTTGCCCATCCAGACACCTCCAGCTAGCCTCTCATTGGTTCTCGCTATTCCTGTTCATCTTCCACAGAAATTGCAAACTGGGCCAAACAGGAGGTTAAAGGGACTGACTCTCCAAGTCGGGAGAGTGTTAGTAAAGTGTCTGGAATGTTGCACCCGAGTACCAGGGTACGAAAACTGAGACATATTTGAACACGTCTCCCGATCACATGGTTGATCATACTCTAGGTTCCACATGCATGTTTTAGCTGAAGGAAGAATACCTTAAACCTGGGTAGTTGAAACCCGTGGAATGGGTACCATGCAATATGACTTCAAAGGGTCTTCATTTGCTCACCGAACCTCTCCAATCCTATCACTGCTGCGTTTATGCCCCTGTACACATGCTTGATTCTCTTTCGGAGACATAGCAATCCATAGGTTTTAAGATACTTACTAGTCAGGTACATTCTTAGGCGTTTAATATGGGGTGTTGAGTCCATTTCGTTGAGCAAGGAGTAGCTCTTGTCTATTCCATATTTGGCTTAAGGAACTTTATCTGTGCTCATTTCAATCTCTGGTTTTATGCAGCACCCCAACTCACCTTTACCCTTAAGCAAGCATAAGTTGGTTTTCTAAATTTGAGACCCTGTTCTGTTCTGTAATTCAGTTCCTGTGTAGCCAAGTTTACATTCCGTGTATTACTGATATCTTATGATGTTTCTTTTTCTGTGTGACTTATTTCAGTTAGAATCATCATACCTGAATCCACTCATTGTGCTGCTAAGGGCCTGATGACACAGATTTCATTGCTGAGTGATATTGCTTTGTAAGTAAATACCACAACTTCTTTATCCATTTTTCACTTTCTGCGATGTTGAACTTGTACTGTAAACGAGGTTCTTGTAAACAGAGCCGTCCCAAACTTTGGGGTGGCTGTGTCTTTTTGATTTTAATTTCCCTAAGCTATAGGACCATAAGTGGAAGTGCCCTAGGTTCTGTTGCTTTGTTTTTTAGATGTTTCAGGAAACACCATACACTTCTCCCGAGTGGTTGTTGGCAATTTACATCCCGCCCATCAGCATAACAAGGCTCCCAGTTCTCCATGGCCTGTCCTGCCTTTCTGGATTTTACACTTTTTTCAGATGGCCCTTTTGACCGGGGGGAAGTGAGACTTCATTGTAGTGCAGATTTCCTTTGCAAGCTTGCTTGGTTGGCCAAAAAGGGCGTATGCGTTTTTTCCTGAATATATTCAGGAAAAAACGCATACGCCCTTTTTGGCCAAGTGCATCATTGTGGACGTTCTGCCTCTTTTCCTATGCTTTCAATGCAATTCCAGTCTACCTCCTGAAATCGGTATCCTGCAATTCTGCCCCGCTTTCAAGTCCTCTTGGCAGCCTTACTTCAGTCTATTTTTGGACGATAGCTGTCATTTATAACTCTGCAGGTTTGTGAATTACAGTGCCCCTGAGCTCCTTTCTTCAACTTGCTTTCTTGTGACCTGGCCGCAACACCGCAGGATGGCTTCAGGCCCTAATCTGGTTCCGGCACGGCACGCTGAGCCTTTGGTTATTTCCTCTTCCTGGTGGGAAATGAGAGTTAAATTTGCCCGTCCAGACACCTCCAGCTAGTCTCTCATTGGTTCTCGCTATTCCTGTTCATCTTCCGCAGAATTTGCAAACTGGGCCAAACAGGAGGTTAAAGGCGCTGACTCTCCAAGTGGGGAGAGTGTTAGTAAAGCGTCTGGAATGTTGCACCCGGGTACCAGGGGAGGAAAACTGAGACATATTTGAACACGTCTCCCGTTCACATGGTTGATCATACTTGGGTTCCACATGCATGTTTTAGCTGAAGGAAGAATACCTTAAACCTGGAGAGTTAAGACCCGTGTAATGGGTACCATGCAATATGACTTCAAAGGGTCTTCATTTGCTCACCGAACCTCTCCAATCCTATCACTGCTGCGTTTATGCCCCTGTACACATGCTTGATTCTCTTTCGGAGACATAGCGATCCATAGGTTTTAAGATACTTACTAGTCAGGTACATTCTTAGGCGTTTAATATGCGGTGTTGAGTCCATTTCGTTGAGCAAGGAGTAGCTCTTGTCTATTCCATATTTGACTTAAGGAACTTTATCTGTGCTCATTTCAATCTCTGGTTTTATGCAGCACCCCAACTCACCTTTACCCTTAAGCAAGCATAAGTTGGTTTTCTAAATTTGAGACCCTGTTCTGTTCTGTAATTCAGTTCCTGTGTAGCCAAGTTTACATTCCGTGTATTACTGATATCTTATGATGTTTGTTTTTCTGCGTGACTTATTTCAGTTAGAATCATCATACCTGAATCCACTCATTGTGCTGCTAAGGGCCTGATGACACAGATTTCATTGCTGAGTGATATTGCTTTGTAAGTAAATACCACAACTTCTTTATCCATTTTTCACTTTCTGCGATGTTGAACTTGTACTGTAAACGAGTTTCTTGTAAACAGAGCCGTTCCAAACTTTGGGGTGGCTGTGTCTTTTTGATTTTAATTTCCCTAAGCTATAGGACCATAAGTGGAAGTGCCCTAGGTTCTGTTGCTTTGTTTTTTAGATGTTTCAGGAAACACCATACACTTCTCCCGAGTGGTTGTTGGCAATTTACATCCCGCCCATCAGCATAACAAGGCTCCCAGTTCTCCATGGCCTGTCCTGCCTTTCTGGATTTTACACTTTTTTCAGATGGCCCTTTTGACCGGGGGGAAGTGAGACTTCATTGTAGTGCAGATTTCCTTTGCAAGCTTGCTTGGTTGGCCAAAAAGGGCGTATGCGTTTTTTCCTGAATATATTCAGGAAAAAACGCATACGCCCTTTTTGGCCAAGTGCATCATTGTGGACGTTCTGCCTCTTTTCCTATGCTTTCAATGCAATTCCAGTCTACCTCCTGAAATCGGTTTCCTGCAATTCTGCCCCGCTTTCAAGTCCTCTTGGCAGCCTTACTTCAGTCTATTTTTGGACGATAGCTGTCATTTATAACTCTGCAGGTTTGTGAATTACAGTGCCCCTGAGCTCCTTTCTTCAACTCGCTTTCTTGTGACCTGGCCGCAACACCGCAGGATGTCTTCAGGCCCTAATCTGGTTCCGGCAATGCTTGCTGAGCCTTTGGTTAATTCCTCTTCCTGGTGGGAAATGAGAGTTAAATTTGCCCGTCCAGACACCTCCAGCTAGTCTCTCATTGGTTCTCGCTATTCCTGTTCATCTTCCGCAGAAATTGCAAACTGGGCCAAACAGGAGGTTAAAAGCGCTGACTCTCCAAGTGGGGAGAGTGTTAGTAAAGTGTCTGGAATGTTGCACCCGAGTACCAGGGGAGGAAAACTGAGACATATTTGAACACGTCTCCCGTTCACATGGTTGATCATACTTGGGTTCCACATGCATGTTTTAGCTGAAGGAAGAATACCTTAAACCTGTGTATTTGAAACCCGTGTAATGGGTACCATGCAATATGACTTCAAAGGGTCTTCATTTGCTCACCGAACCTCTCCAATCCTATCACTGCTGCGTTTATGCCCCTGTACACATGCTTGATTCTCTTTCGGAGACATAGTAATCCATAGGTTTTAAGATACTTACTAGTCAGGTACATTCTTAGGCGTTTAATATGCGGTGTTGAGTCCATTTCGTTGAGCAAGGTGTAGCTCTTGTCTATTCCATATTTGGCTTAAGGAACTTTATCTGTGCTCATTTCAATCTCTGGTTTTATGCAGCACCCCAACTCACCTTTACCCTTAAGCAAGCATAAGTTGGTTTTCTAAATTTGAGACCCTGTTCTGTTCTGTAATTCAGTTCCTGTGTAGCCAAGTTTACATTCCGTGTATTACTGATATCTTATGATGTTTCTTTTTCTGTGTGACTTATTTCAGTTAGAATTATCATACCTGAATCCACTCATTGTGCTGCTAAGGGCCTGATGACACAGATTTCATTGCTGAGTGATATTGCTTTGTAAGTAAATACCACAACTTTTTTATCCATTTTTCACTTTCTGCGATGTTGAACTTGTGTTTTAAACGAGGTTCTTGTAAACAGAGCCGTTCCAAACTTTGGGGTGGCTGTGTCTTTTTGATTTTAATTTCCCTAAGCTATAGGACCATAAGTGGAAGTGCCCTAGGTTCTGTTGCTTTGTTTTTTAGATGTTTCAGGAAACACCATACACTTCTCCCGAGTGGTTGTTCGCAATTTACATCCCGCCCTTCAGCATAACAAGGCTCCCAGTTCTCCATGGCCTGTCCTGCCTTTCTGGATTTTACACTTTTTTCAGATGGCCCTTTTGACCGGGGGGAAGTGAGACTTCATTGTAGTGCAGATTTCCTTTGCAAGCTTGCTTGGTTGGCCAAAAAGGGCGTATGCGTTTTTTCCTGAATATATTCAGGAAAAAACGCATACGCCGTTTTTGTCCAAGTGCATCATTGTGGACGTTCTGCCTCTTTTCCTATGCTTTCAATGCAATTCCAGTCTACCTCCTGAAATCGGTTTCCTGCCATTCTGCCCCGCTTTCAAGTCCTCTTGGCAGCCTTACTTCAGTATATTTTTGGACGATAGCTGTCATTTATAAGTCTGCAGGTTTGTGAATTACAGTGCCCCTGAGCTCCTTTGTTCACCTCGCTCTTGTGAGCTAGCTGCAACACCGCATGATGGCTTCAGGCCCTAATCTGATTCCGTCACGGAACGCTGAGCCTTTGTTTAATTCCTCTTCCTGGTGGGAAATGAGAGTTAAATTTGCCCGTCCAGACACCTCCAGCTAGCCTCTCATTGGTTCTCGCTATTCCTGTTCATCTTCCGCAGAAATTGCAAACTGGGCCAAACAGGAGGTTAAAGGCGCTGACTCTCCAAGTGGGGAGAGTGTTAGTAAAGCGTCTGGAATGTTGCACCCGAGTACCAGGGGAGGAAAACTGAGACATATTTGAACACGTCTCCCGATCACACGGTTGATCATACTCTGGGTTCCACATGCATGTTTTAGCTGAAGGAAGAATACCTAAAACCTGGGTAGTTGCAACCCGTGGAATGGGTACCATGCAATATGACTTCAAAGGGTCTTCATTTGCTCACCGAACCTCTCCAATCCTATCACTGCTGCGTTTATGCCCCTGTACACATGCTTGATTCTCTTTCGGAGACATAGCAATCTATAGGTTTTAAGATACTTACTAGTCAGTTACATTCTTAGGCGTTTAATATGCGGTGTTGAGTCCATTTCGTTGAGCAAGGAGTAGCTCTTGTCTATTCCATATTTGGCTTAAGGAACTTTATCTGTGCTCATTTCAATCTCTGGTTTTATGCAGCACCCCAACTCACCTTTCCCCTTAAGCAAGCATAAGTTGGTTTTCTAAATTTGAGACCCTGTTCTGTTCTGTAATTCAGTTCCTGTGTAGCCAAGTTTACATTCCGTGTATTACTGATATCTTATGATGTTTCTTTTTCTGTGTGACTTATTTCAGGTAGAATCATCATACCTGAATCCACTCATTATGCTGCTACGGGCCTGATGACATAGATTTCATTGCTGAGTGATACTGCATTGTACGTAAGTACCACAAGTTCTTTATCCATTTTTCACTTTCTGCGATGTTGAACTTGTACTGTAAACGAGGTTCTTGTAAACAGAGCCGTTCCAAACTTTGGGGTGGCTGTGTCTTTTTGATTTTAATTTCCCTAAGCTATAGGACCATAAGTGGAAGTGCCCTAGGTTCTGTTGCTTTGTTTTTTAGATGTTTCAGGAAACACCATACACTTCTCCCGAGTGGTTGTTGGCAATTTACATCCCGCCCATCAGCATAACAAGGCTCCCAGTTCTCCATGGCCTGTCCTGCCTTTCTGGATTTTACACTTTTTTCAGAGAGCCCTTTTGACTGGGGGGGAAGTGAGACTTCATTGTAGTGCAGATTTCCTTTGCAAGCTTGCTTGGTTGGCCAAAAAGGGCGTATGCGTTTTTTCCTGAATATATTCAGGAAAAAACGCATACGCCCTTTTTGGCCAAGTGCATCATTGTGGACGTTCTGCCTCTTTTCCTATGCTTTCAATGCAATTCCAGTCTACCTCCTGAAATCGGTTTCCTGCAATTCTGCCCCGCTTTCAAGTACTCTTGGCAGCCTTACTTCAGTCTATTTTTGGACGATAGCTGTCATTTATAACTCTGCAGGTTTGTGAATTACAGTGCCCCTGAGCTCCTTTCTTCAACTCGCTTTCTTGTGAGCTGGCCGAAACACCCAGGATGGCTTCAGGCCCTAATCTGGTTCCGGCACGGCACACTGAGCCTTTGGTTAATTCCTCTTCCTGGTAGGAAATGAGAGTTAAATTTGCCCGTCCAGACACCTCCAGCTAGTCTCTCATTGGTTCTCGCTATTCCTGTTCATCTTCCGCAGAAATTGCAAACTGGGCCAAACAGGAGGTTAAAGGGACTGACTCTCCAAGTGGGGAGAGTGTTAGTAAAGCGTCTGGAATGTTGCACCCGAGTACCAGGGTACGAAAACTGAGACATATTTGAACACGTCTCCCGATCACATGGTTGATCATACTCTAGGTTCCACATGCATGTTTTAGCTGAAGGAAGAATACCTTAAACCTGGGTAGTTGAAACCCGTGGAATGGGTACCATGCAATATGACTTCAAAGGGTCTTCATTTGCTCACCGAACCTCTCCAATCCTATCACTGCTGCGTTTATGCCCCTGTACACATGCTTGATTCTCTTTCGGAGACATAGCAATCCATAGGTTTTAAGATACTTACTAGTCAGGTACATTCTTAGGCGTTTAATATACGGTGTTGAGTCCATTTCGTTGAGCAAGGAGTAGCTCTTGTCTATTCCATATTTGGCTTAAGGAACTTTATCTGTGCTCATTTCAATCTCTGGTTTTATGCAGCACCCCAACTCACCTTTACCCTTAAGCAAGCATAAGTTGGTTTTCTAAATTTGAGACCCTGTTCTGTTCTGTAATTCAGTTCCTGTGTAGCCAAGTTTACATTCCGTGTATTACTGATATCTTATGATGTTTCTTTTTCTGTGTGACTTATTTCAGTTAGAATCATCATACCTGAATCCACTCATTGTGCTGCTAAGGGCCTGATGACACAGATTTCATTGCTGAGTGATATTGCTTTGTAAGTAAATACCACAACTTCTTTATCCATTTTTCACTTTCTGCGATGTTGAACTTGTACTGTAAACGAGGTTCTTGTAAACAGAGCCGTCCCAAACTTTGGGGTGGCTGTGTCTTTTTGATTTTAATTTCCCTAAGCTATAGGACCATAAGTGGAAGTGCCCTAGGTTCTGTTGCTTTGTTTTTTAGATGTTTCAGGAAACACCATACACTTCTCCCGAGTGGTTGTTGGCAATTTACATCCCGCCCATCAGCATAACAAGGCTCCCAGTTCTCCATGGCCTGTCCTGCCTTTCTGGATTTTACACTTTTTTCAGATGGCCCTTTTGACCGGGGGGAAGTGAGACTTCATTGTAGTGCAGATTTCCTTTGCAAGCTTGCTTGGTTGGCCAAAAAGGGCGTATGCGTTTTTTCCTGAATATATTCAGGAAAAAACGCATATGCCCTTTTTGGCCAAGTGCATCATTGTGGACGTTCTGCCTCTTTTCCTATGCTTTCAATGCAATTCCAGTCTACCTCCTGAAATCGGTATCCTGCAATTCTGCCCCGCTTTCAAGTCCTCTTGGCAGCCTTACTTCAGTCTATTTTTGGACGATAGCTGTCATTTATAACTCTGCAGGTTTGTGAATTACAGTGCCCCTGAGCTCCTTTCTTCAACTTGCTTTCTTGTGACCTGGCCGCAACACCGCAGGATGGCTTCAGGCCCTAATCTGGTTCCGGCACGGCACGCTGAGCCTTTGGTTATTTCCTCTTCCTGGTGGGAAATGAGAGTTAAATTTGCCCGTCCAGACACCTCCAGCTAGTCTCTCATTGGTTCTCGCTATTCCTGTTCATCTTCCGCAGAATTTGCAAACTGGGCCAAACAGGAGGTTAAAGGCGCTGACTCTCCAAGTGGGGAGAGTGTTAGTAAAGCGTCTGGAATGTTGCACCCGGGTACCAGGGGAGGAAAACTGAGACATATTTGAACACGTCTCCCGTTCACATGGTTGATCATACTTGGGTTCCACATGCATGTTTTAGCTGAAGGAAGAATACCTTAAACCTGGAGAGTTAAGACCCGTGTAATGGGTACCATGCAATATGACTTCAAAGGGTCTTCATTTGCTCACCGAACCTCTCCAATCCTATCACTGCTGCGTTTATGCCCCTGTACACATGCTTGATTCTCTTTCGGAGACATAGCGATCCATAGGTTTTAAGATACTTACTAGTCAGGTACATTCTTAGGCGTTTAATATGCGGTGTTGAGTCCATTTCGTTGAGCAAGGAGTAGCTCTTGTCTATTCCATATTTGACTTAAGGAACTTTATCTGTGCTCATTTCAATCTCTGGTTTTATGCAGCACCCCAACTCACCTTTACCCTTAAGCAAGCATAAGTTGGTTTTCTAAATTTGAGACCCTGTTCTGTTCTGTAATTCAGTTCCTGTGTAGCCAAGTTTACATTCCGTGTATTACTGATATCTTATGATGTTTGTTTTTCTGCGTGACTTATTTCAGTTAGAATCATCATACCTGAATCCACTCATTGTGCTGCTAAGGGCCTGATGACACAGATTTCATTGCTGAGTGATATTGCTTTGTAAGTAAATACCACAACTTCTTTATCCATTTTTCACTTTCTGCGATGTTGAACTTGTACTGTAAACGAGTTTCTTGTAAACAGAGCCGTTCCAAACTTTGGGGTGGCTGTGTCTTTTTGATTTTAATTTCCCTAAGCTATAGGACCATAAGTGGAAGTGCCCTAGGTTCTGTTGCTTTGTTTTTTAGATGTTTCAGGAAACACCATACACTTCTCCCGAGTGGTTGTTGGCAATTTACATCCCGCCCATCAGCATAACAAGGCTCCCAGTTCTCCATGGCCTGTCCTGCCTTTCTGGATTTTACACTTTTTTCAGATGGCCCTTTTGACCGGGGGGAAGTGAGACTTCATTGTAGTGCAGATTTCCTTTGCAAGCTTGCTTGGTTGGCCAAAAAGGGCGTATGCGTTTTTTCCTGAATATATTCAGGAAAAAACGCATACGCCCTTTTTGGCCAAGTGCATCATTGTGGACGTTCTGCCTCTTTTCCTATGCTTTCAATGCAATTCCAGTCTACCTCCTGAAATCGGTTTCCTGCAATTCTGCCCCGCTTTCAAGTCCTCTTGGCAGCCTTACTTCAGTCTATTTTTGGACGATAGCTGTCATTTATAACTCTGCAGGTTTGTGAATTACAGTGCCCCTGAGCTCCTTTCTTCAACTCGCTTTCTTGTGACCTGGCCGCAACACCGCAGGATGTCTTCAGGCCCTAATCTGGTTCCGGCACGGCTTGCTGAGCCTTTGGTTAATTCCTCTTCCTGGTGGGAAATGAGAGTTAAATTTGCCCGTCCAGACACCTCCAGCTAGCCTCTCATTGGTTCTCGCTATTCCTGTTCATCTTCCGCAGAAATTGCAAACTGGGCCAAACAGGAGGTTAAAGGCGCTGACTCTCCAAGTGGGGAGAGTGTTAGTAAAGTGTCTGGAATGTTGCACCCGAGTACCAGGGGAGGAAAACTGAGACATATTTGAACACGTCTCCCGTTCACATGGTTGATCATACTTGGGTTCCACATGCATGTTTTAGCTGAAGGAAGAATACCTTAAACCTGGAGAGTTAAGACCCGTGTAATGGGTACCATGCAATATGACTTCAAAGGGTCTTCATTTGCTCACCGAACCTCTCCAATCCTATCACTGCTGCGTTTATGCCCCTGTACACATGCTTGATTCTCTTTCGGAGACATAGCGATCCATAGGTTTTAAGATACTTACTAGTCAGGTACATTCTTAGGCGTTTAATATGCGGTGTTGAGTCCATTTCGTTGAGCAAGGAGTAGCTCTTGTCTATTCCATATTTGACTTAAGGAACTTTATCTGTGCTCATTTCAATCTCTGGTTTTATGCAGCACCCCAACTCACCTTTACCCTTAAGCAAGCATAAGTTGGTTTTCTAAATTTGAGACCCTGTTCTGTTCTGTAATTCAGTTCCTGTGTAGCCAAGTTTACATTCCGTGTATTACTGATATCTTATGATGTTTGTTTTTCTGCGTGACTTATTTCAGTTAGAATCATCATACCTGAATCCACTCATTGTGCTGCTAAGGGCCTGATGACACAGATTTCATTGCTGAGTGATATTGCTTTGTAAGTAAATACCACAACTTCTTTATCCATTTTTCACTTTCTGCGATGTTGAACTTGTACTGTAAACGAGTTTCTTGTAAACAGAGCCGTTCCAAACTTTGGGGTGGCTGTGTCTTTTTGATTTTAATTTCCCTAAGCTATAGGACCATAAGTGGAAGTGCCCTAGGTTCTGTTGCTTTGTTTTTTAGATGTTTCAGGAAACACCATACACTTCTCCCGAGTGGTTGTTGGCAATTTACATCCCGCCCATCAGCATAACAAGGCTCCCAGTTCTCCATGGCCTGTCCTGCCTTTCTGGATTTTACACTTTTTTCAGATGGCCCTTTTGACCGGGGGGAAGTGAGACTTCATTGTAGTGCAGATTTCCTTTGCAAGCTTGCTTGGTTGGCCAAAAAGGGCGTATGCGTTTTTTCCTGAATATATTCAGGAAAAAACGCATACGCCCTTTTTGGCCAAGTGCATCATTGTGGACTTTCTGCCTCTTTTCCTATGCTTTCAATGCAATTCCAGTCTACCTCCTGAAATCGGTTTCCTGCAATTCTGCCCCGCTTTCAAGTCCTCTTGGCAGCCTTACTTCAGTCTATTTTTGGACGATAGCTGTCATTTATAACTCTGCAGGTTTGTGAATTACAGTGCCCCTGAACTCCTTTCTTCAACTCGCTTTCTTGTGACCTGGCCGCAACACCGCAGGATGTCTTCAGGCCCTAATCTGGTTCCGGCACGGCATGCTGAGCCTTTGGTTAATTCCTCTTCCTGGTGGGAAATGAGAGTTAAATTTGCCCGTCCAGACACCTCCAGCTAGTCTCTCATTGGTTCTCGCTATTCCTGTTCATCTTCCGCAGAAATTGCAAACTGGGCCAAACAGGAGGTTAAAGGCGCTGACTTTCCAAGTGGGGAGAGTGTTAGTAAAGTGTCTGGAATGTTGCACCCGAGTACCAGGGGAGGAAAACTGAGACATATTTGAACACGTCTCCCGTTCACATGGTTGATCATACTTGGGTTCCACATGCATGTTTTAGCTGAAGGAAGAATACCTTAAACCTGTGTATTTGAAACCCGTGTAATGGGTACCATGCAATATGACTTCAAAGGGTCTTCATTTGCTCACCGAACCTCTCCAATCCTATCACTGCTGCGTTTATGCCCCTGTACACATGCTTGATTCTCTTTCGGAGACATAGTAATCCATAGGTTTTAAGATACTTACTAGTCAGGTACATTCTTAGGCGTTTAATATGCGGTGTTGAGTCCATTTCGTTGAGCAAGGTGTAGCTCTTGTCTATTCCATATTTGGCTTAAGGAACTTTATCTGTGCTCATTTCAATCTCTGGTTTTATGCAGCACCCCAACTCACCTTTACCCTTAAGCAAGCATAAGTTGGTTTTCTAAATTTGAGACCCTGTTCTGTTCTGTAATTCAGTTCCTGTGTAGCCAAGTTTACATTCCGTGTATTACTGATATCTTATGATGTTTCTTTTTCTGTGTGACTTATTTCAGTTAGAATTATCATACCTGAATCCACTCATTGTGCTGCTAAGGGCCTGATGACACAGATTTCATTGCTGAGTGATATTGCTTTGTAAGTAAATACCACAACTTTTTTATCCATTTTTCACTTTCTGCGATGTTGAACTTGTGTTTTAAACGAGGTTCTTGTAAACAGAGCCGTTCCAAACTTTGGGGTGGCTGTGTCTTTTTGATTTTAATTTCCCTAAGCTATAGGACCATAAGTGGAAGTGCCCTAGGTTCTGTTGCTTTGTTTTTTAGATGTTTCAGGAAACACCATACACTTCTCCCGAGTGGTTGTTCGCAATTTACATCCCGCCCTTCAGCATAACAAGGCTCCCAGTTCTCCATGGCCTGTCCTGCCTTTCTGGATTTTACACTTTTTTCAGATGGCCCTTTTGACCGGGGGGAAGTGAGACTTCATTGTAGTGCAGATTTCCTTTGCAAGCTTGCTTGGTTGGCCAAAAAGGGCGTATGCGTTTTTTCCTGAATATATTCAGTAAAAAACGCATACGCCCTTTTTGTCCAAGTGCATCATTGTGGACGTTCTGCCTCTTTTCCTATGCTTTCAATGCAATTCCAGTCTACCTCCTGAAATCGGTTTCCTGCCATTCTGCCCCGCTTTCAAGTCCTCTTGGCAGCCTTACTTCAGTATATTTTTGGACGATAGCTGTCATTTATAAGTCTGCAGGTTTGTGAATTACAGTGCCCCTGAGCTCCTTTGTTCACCTCGCTTTCTTGTGAGCTAGCTGCAACACCGCATGATGGCTTCAGGCCCTAATTTGATTCCGTCACGGAACGCTGAGCCTTTGTTTAATTCCTCTTCCTGGTGGGAAATGAGAGTTAAATTTGCCCGTCCAGACACCTCCAGCTAGCCTCTCATTGGTTCTCGCTATTCCTGTTCATCTTCCGCAGAAATTGCAAACTGGGCCAAACAGGAGGTTAAAGGCGCTGACTCTCCAAGTGGGGAGAGTGTTAGTAAAGCGTCTGGAATGTTGCACCCGAGTACCAGGGGAGGAAAACTGAGACATATTTGAACACGTCTCCCGATCACACGGTTGATCATACTCTGGGTTCCACATGCATGTTTTAGCTGAAGGAAGAATACCTAAAACCTGGGTAGTTGCAACCCGTGGAATGGGTACCATGCAATATGACTTCAAAGGGTCTTCATTTGCTCACCGAACCTCTCCAATCCTATCACTGCTGCGTTTATGCCCCTGTACACATGCTTGATTCTCTTTCGGAGACATAGCAATCTATAGGTTTTAAGATACTTACTAGTCAGTTACATTCTTAGGCGTTTAATATGCGGTGTTGAGTCCATTTCGTTGAGCAAGGAGTAGCTCTTGTCTATTCCATATTTGGCTTAAGGAACTTTATCTGTGCTCATTTCAATCTCTGGTTTTATGCAGCACCCCAACTCACCTTTCCCCTTAAGCAAGCATAAGTTGGTTTTCTAAATTTGAGACCCTGTTCTGTTCTGTAATTCAGTTCCTGTGTAGCCAAGTTTACATTCCGTGTATTACTGATATCTTATGATGTTTCTTTTTCTGTGTGACTTATTTCAGGTAGAATCATCATACCTGAATCCACTCATTATGCTGCTACGGGCCTGATGACATAGATTTCATTGCTGAGTGATACTGCATTGTACGTAAGTACCACAACTTCTTTATCCATTTTTCACTTTCTGCGATGTTGAACTTGTACTGTAAACGAGGTTCTTGTAAACAGAGCCGTTCCAAACTTTGGGGTGGCTGTGTCTTTTTGATTTTAATTTCCCTAAGCTATAGGACCATAAGTGGAAGTGCCCTAGGTTCTGTTGCTTTGTTTTTTAGATGTTTCAGGAAACACCATACACTTCTCCCGAGTGGTTGTTGGCAATTTACATCCCGCCCATCAGCATAACAAGGCTCCCAGTTCTCCATGGCCTGTCCTGCCTTTCTGGATTTTACACTTTTTTCAGAGAGCCCTTTTGACTGGGGGGGAAGTGAGACTTCATTGTAGTGCAGATTTCCTTTGCAAGCTTGCTTGGTTGGCCAAAAAGGGCGTATGCGTTTTTTCCTGAATATATTCAGGAAAAAACGCATACGCCCTTTTTGGCCAAGTGCATCATTGTGGACGTTCTGCCTCTTTTCCTATGCTTTCAATGCAATTCCAGTCTACCTCCTGAAATCGGTTTCCTGCAATTCTGCCCCGCTTTCAAGTACTCTTGGCAGCCTTACTTCAGTCTATTTTTGGACGATAGCTGTCATTTATAACTCTGCAGGTTTGTGAATTACAGTGCCCCTGAGCTCCTTTCTTCAACTCGCTTTCTTGTGAGCTGGCCGAAACACCCAGGATGGCTTCAGGCCCTAATCTGGTTCCGGCACGGCACGCTGAGCCTTTGGTTAATTCCTCTTCCTGGTAGGAAATGAGAGTTAAATTTGCCCGTCCAGACACCTCCAGCTAGTCTCTCATTGGTTCTCGCTATTCCTGTTCATCTTCCGCAGAAATTGCAAACTGGGCCAAACAGGAGGTTAAAGGGACTGACTCTCCAAGTGGGGAGAGTGTTAGTAAAGCGTCTGGAATGTTGCACCCGAGTACCAGGGTACGAAAACTGAGACATATTTGAACACGTCTCCCGATCACATGGTTGATCATACTCTAGGTTCCACATGCATGTTTTAGCTGAAGGAAGAATACCTTAAACCTGGGTAGTTGAAACCCGTGGAATGGGTACCATGCAATATGACTTCAAAGGGTCTTCATTTGCTCACCGAACCTCTCCAATCCTATCACTGCTGCGTTTATGCCCCTGTACACATGCTTGATTCTCTTTCGGAGACATAGCAATCCATAGGTTTTAAGATACTTACTAGTCAGGTACATTCTTAGGCGTTTAATATACGGTGTTGAGTCCATTTCGTTGAGCAAGGAGTAGCTCTTGTCTATTCCATATTTGGCTTAAGGAACTTTATCTGTGCTCATTTCAATCTCTGGTTTTATGCAGCACCCCAACTCACCTTTACCCTTAAGCAAGCATAAGTTGGTTTTCTAAATTTGAGACCCTGTTCTGTTCTGTAATTCAGTTCCTGTGTAGCCAAGTTTAAATTCCGTGTATTACTGATATCTTATGATGTTTCTTTTTCTGTGTGACTTATTTCAGTTAGAATCATCATACCTGAATCCACTCATTGTGCTGCTAAGGGCCTGATGACATAGATTTCATTGCTGAGTGATATTGCTTTGTAAGTAAATACCACAACTTCTTTATCCATTTTTCACTTTCTGCGATGTTGAACTTGTACTGTAAATGAGGTTCTTGTAAACACAGCCGTTCCAAACTTTGGTGTGGCTTTGTCTTTTTGATTTTAAATTCCCTAAGCTATAGGACCATAAGTGGAAGTGCCCTAGGCTCTGTTGCTTTGTTTTTTAGATGTTTCAGGAAACACCATACACTTCTCCCGAGTGGTTGTTGGCAATTTACATCCCGCCCTTCAGCATAACAAGGCTCCCAGTTCTCCATGGCCTGTCCTGCCTTTCTGGATTTTACACTTTTTTCAGATGGCCCTTTTGACCGGGGGGAAGTGAGACTTCATTGTAGTGCAGATTTCCTTTGCAAGCTTGCTTGGTTGGCCAAAAAGGGCGTATGCGTGTTTTCCTGAATATATTCAGGAAAAAACGCATACGCCCTTTTTGGCCAAGTGCATCATTGTGGACGTTCTGCCTCTTTTCCTATGCTTTCAATGCAATTCCAGTCTACCTCCTGAAATCGGTTTCCTGCAATTCTGCCCCGCTTTCAAGTCCTCTTGGCAGCCTTACTTCAGTCTATTTTTGGACGATAGCTGTCATTTATAACTCTGCAGGTTTGTGAATTACAGTGCCCCTGAGCTCCTTTCTTCAACTCGCTTTCTTGTGACCTGGCCGCAACACCGCGGGATGGCTTCAGGCCCTAATCTGGTTCTGGCACGGCACGCTGAGCCTTTGGTTATTTCGTCCTCCTGGTGGGAAATGAGAGTTAAATTTGCCCGTCCAGACACCTCCAGCTAGCCTATCATTGGTTCTCGCTATTCCTGTTCATCTTCCGCAGAAATTGCAAACTGGGCCAAACAGGAGGTTAAAGGGACTGACTCTCCAAGTCGGGAGAGTGTTAGTAAAGCGTCTGGAATGTTGCACCCGAGTACCAGGGTACGAAAACTGAGACATATTTGAACACGTCTCCCGATCACATGGTTGATCATACTCTAGGTTCCACATGCATGTTTTAGCTGAAGGGAGAATACCTTAAACCTGGGTAGTTGAAACCCGTGGAATGGGTACCATGCAATATGACTTCAAAGGGTCTTCATTTGCTCACCGAACCTCTCCAATCCTATCACTGCTGCGTTTATGCCCCTGTACACATGCATGATTCTCTTTCAGAGACATAGCAATCCATAGGTTTTAAGATACTTACTAGTCAGGTACATTCTTAGGCGTTTAATATGCGGTGTTGAGTCCATTTCGTTGAGCAAGGAGTAGCTCTTGTCTATTCCATATTTGGCTTAAGGAACTTTATCTGTGCTCATTTCAATCTCTGGTTTTATGCAGCACCCCAACTCACCTTTACCCTTAAGCAAGCATAAGTTGGTTTTCTAAATTTGAGACCCTGTTCTGTTCTGTAATTCAGTTCCTGTGTAGCCAAGTTTACATTCCGTGTATTACTGATATCTTATGATGTTTCTTTTTCTGTGTGACTTATTTCAGTTAGAATCATCATACCTGAATCCACTCATTGTGCTGCTAAGGGCCTGATGACACAGATTTCATTGCTGAGTGATATTGCTTTGTAAGTAAATACCACAACTTCTTTATCCATTTTTCACTTTCTGCGATGTTGAACTTGTACTGTAAACGAGGTTCTTGTAAACAGAGCCTTTCCAAACTTTGGGGTGGCTGTGTCTTTTTGATTTTCATTTCCCTAAGCTATAGGACCATAAGTGGAAGTGCCCTAGGTTCTGTTGCTTTGTTTTTTAGATGTTTCAGGAAACACCATACACTTCTCCCGAGTGGTTGTTGGCAATTTACATCCCGCCCATCAGCATAACAAGGCTCCCAGTTCTCCATGGCCTGTCCTGCCTTTCTGGATTTTACACTTTTTTCAGATGGCCCTTTTGACCGGGGGGAAGTGAGACTTCATTGTAGTGCAGATTTCCTTTGCAAGCTTGCTGGGTTGGCCAAAAAGGGCGTATGCGTTTTTTCCTGAATATATTCAGGAAAAAACGCATACGCCCTTTTTGGCCAAGTGCATCATTGTGGACCTTCTGCCTCTTTTCCTATGCTTTCAATGCAATTCCAGTCTACCTCCTGAAATCGGTTTCCTGCAATTCTGTCCCGCTTTCAAGTCCTCTTGGCAGCCTTACTTCAGTCTATTTTTGGACGATAGCTGTCATTTATAACTCTGCAGGTTTGTGAATTACAGTGCCCCTGCGCTCCTTTCTTCAACTTGCTTTCTTGTGACCTGGCTTCAACACCACAGGATGGCTTCAGGCCCTAATCTGGTTCCGGCACGGCACGCTGAGCCTTTGGTTAATTCCTCTTCCTGGTGGGAAATGAGAGTTAAATTTGCCCATCCAGACACCTCCAGCTAGCCTCTCATTGGTTCTCGCTATTCCTGTTCATCTTCCGCAGAAATTGCAAACTGGGCCAAACAGGAGGTTAAAGGGACTGACTCTCAAGGTCGGGAGAGTGTTAGTAAAGTGTCTGGAATGTTGCACCCGAGCACCAGGGTACGAAAACTGAGACATATTTGAACACGTCTCCCGATCACATGGTTGATCATACTCTAGGTTCCACATGCATGTTTTAGCTGAAGGAAGAATACCTTAAACCTGGGTAGTTGAAACCCGTGGAATGGGTCCCATGCAATATGACTTCAAAGGGTCTTCATTTGCTCACCGAACCTCTCCAATCCTATCACTGCTGCGTTTATGTCCCTGTACACATGCTTGATTCTCTTTCGGAGACATAGCAATCCATAGGTTTTAAGATACTTACTAGTCAGGTACATTCTTAGGCGTTTAATATGCGGTGTTGAGTCCATTTCGTTGAGCAAGGAGTAGCTCTTGTCTATTCCATATTTGGCTTAAGGAACTTTATCTGTGCTCATTTCAATCTCTGGTTTTATGCAGCACCCCAACTCACCTTTACCCTTAAGCAAGCATAAGTTGGTTTTCTAAATTTGAGACCCTGTTCTGTTCTGTAATTCAGTTCCTGTGTAGCCAAGTTTACATTCCGTGTATTACTGATATCTTATGATGTTTCTTTTTCTGTGTGACTTATTTCAGTTAGAATCATCATACCTGAATCCACTCATTGTGCTGCTAAGGGCCTGATGACACAGATTTCATTGCTGAGTGATATTGCTTTGTAAGTAAATACCACAACTTCTTTATCCATTTTTCACTTTCTGCGATGTTGAACTTGTACTGTAAACGAGGTTCTTGTAAACAGAGCCTTTCCAAACTTTGGGGTGGCTGTGTCTTTTTGATTTTACTTTCCCTAAGCTATAGGACCATAAGTGGAAGTGCCCTAGGCTCTGTTGCTTTGTTTTTTAGATGTTTCAGGAAACACCATACACTTCTCCCGAGTGGTTGTTGGCAATTTACATCCCGCCCATCAGCATAACAAGGCTCCCAGTTCTCCATGGCCTGTCCTGCCTTTCTGGATTTTACACTTTTTTCAGATGGCCCTTTTGACCGGGGGGAAGTGAGACTTCATTGTAGTGCAGATTTCCTTTGCAAGCTTGCTTGGTTGGCCAAAAAGGGCGTATGCGTTTTTTCCTGAATATATTCAGGAAAAAACGCATACGCCCTTTTTGGCCAAGTGCATCATTGTGGACGTTCTGCCTCTTTTCCTATGCTTTCAATGCAATTCCAGTCTACCTCCTGAAATCGGTATCCTGCAATTCTGCCCTGCTTTCAAGTCCTCTTGGCAGCCTTACTTCAGTCTATTTTTGGACGATAGCTGTCATTTATAACTCTGCAGGTTTGTGAATTACAGTGCCCCTGAGCTCCTTTCTTCAACTCGCTTTCTTGTGACCTGGCCGCAACACCGCAGGATGGCTTCAGGCCCTAATCTGGTTCTGGCACGGCACGCTGAGCCTTTGGTTAATTCCTCTTCCTGGTGGGAAATGAGAGTTAAATTTGCCCGTCCAGACACCTCCAGCTAGTCTCTCATTGGTTCTCGCTATTCCTGTTCATCTTCCGCAGAAATTGCAAATGGGCCAAACAGGAGGTTAAAGGGACTGACTCTCCAAGTCGGGAGAGTGTTAGTAAAGCGTCTGGAATGTTGCACCCGAGTACCAGGGTACGAAAACTGAGACATATTTGAACACGTCTCCCGATCACATGGTTGATCATACTCTGGGTTCCACATGCATGTTTTAGCTGAAGGAAGAATACCTTAAACCTGGGTAGTTGAAACCCGTGGAATGGGTACCAAGCAATATGGCTTCAATGGGTCTTCATTTCCTCACCAAACCTCTCCAATCCTATCACTGCTGCGTTTATGCCCCTGTACACACGCTTGATTCTCTTTCGGAGACATAGCAATCCATAGGTTTTAAGATACTTACTAGTCAGGTACATTCTTAGGCGTTTAATATGCGGTGTTGAGTCCATTTCGTTGAGCAAGGAGTAGCTCTTGTCTATTCCATATTTGGCTTAAGGAACTTTATCTGTGCTCATTTCAATCTCTGGTTTTATGCAGCTCCCCAACTCACCTTTACCCTTAAGCAAGCATAAGATGGTTTTCTAAATTTGAGACCCTGTTCTGTTCTGTAATTCAGTTCCTGTGTAGCCAAGTTTACATTCCGTGTATTACTGATATCTTATGATGTTTCTTTTTCTGTGTGACTTATTTCAGTTAGAATCATCATACCTGAATCCACTCATTGTGCTGCTAAGGGCCTGATGACATAGATTTCATTGCTGAGTGATATTGCTTTGTAAGTGAATACCACAACTTCTTTATCCATTTTTCACTTTCTGCGATGTTGAACTTGTATTGTAAACGAGGTTCTTGTAAACAGAGGCGTCCCAAACTTTGGGGTGGCTGTGTCTTTTTGATTTTAATTTCCCTAAGCTATAGGACCATAAGTGGAAGTGCCCTAGGCTCTGTTGCTTTGTTTTTTAGATGTTTCAGGAAACACCATACACTTCTCCCAAGTGTCTGTTGGCAATTTACATCCAGCCCATCAGCATAACAAGGCTCCCAGTTCTCAATGGCCTGTCCTGCCTTTCTGGATTTTACGCTTTTTTCAGATGGCCCTTTTGACCGGGGGGAAGTGAGACTTCATTGTAGTGCAGATTTCCTTTGCAAGCTTGCTTGGTTGGCCAAAAAGGGCGTATACGTTTTTTCCTGAATATATTCAGGAAAAAACGCATATGCCCTTTTTGGCCAAGTGCATCATTGTGGACGTTCTGCCTCTTTTCCTATGCTTTCAATGCAATTCCAGTCTACCTCCTGAAATCGGTTTCCTGCAATTCTGCCCCGCTTTCAAGTCCTCTTGGCAGCCTTACTTCAGTCTATTTTTGGACGATAGCTGTCATTTATAACTCTGCAGGTTTGTGAATTACAGTGCCCCTGAGCTCCTTTCTTCAACTCGCTTTCTTGTGACCTGGCCGCAACACCGCAGGATGGCTTCAGGCCCTAATCTGGTTCCGGCCCGGCACGCTGAGCCTTTGGTTAATTCCTCTTCCTGGTGGGAAATGAGAGTTAAATTTGCCCGTCCAGACACCTCCAGCTAGCCTCTCATTGGTTCTCGCTATTCCTGTTCATCTTCCGCAGAAATTGCAAACTGGGCCAAACAGGAGGTTAAAGGGACTGACTCTCCAAGTCGGGAGAGTGTTAGTAAAGCGTCTGGAATGTTGCACCCGAGTACCAGGGGAGGAAAACTGAGACATATTTGAACACGTCTCCCGTTCACATGGTTGATCATACTCTGGGTTCCACATGCATGTTTTAGCTGAAGGAAGAATACCTAAAACCTGGAAAGTTGAGACCCGTGTAATGGGTACCATGCAATATGACTTCAAAGGGTCTTCATTTGCTCACCGAACCTCTCCAATCCTATCACTGCTGCGTTTATGCCCCTGTACACACGCTTGATTCTCTTTTGGAGACATAGCAATCCATAGGTTTTAAGATACTTACTAGTCAGGTACATTCTTAGGCGTTTAATATGCGGTGTTGAGTCCATTTCGTTGAGCAAGGAATAGCTCTTGTCTATTCCATATTTGGCTTAAGGAACTTTATCTGTGCTCATTTCAATCTCTGGTTTTATGCAGCACCCCAACTCACCTTTCCCCTTAAGCAAGCATAAGTTGGTTTTCTAAATTTGAGACCCTGTTCTGTTCTGTAATTCAGTTCCTGTGTAGCCAAGTTTACATTCCGTGTATTACTGATATCTTATGATGTTTCTTTTTCTGTGTGACTTATTTCAGTTAGAATCATCGTACCTGAATCCACTCATTATGCTGCTAAGGGCCTGATGACATAGATTTCATTGCTGAGTGATACTGCATTGTACGTAAGTACCTCAAGTTCTTTATCCATTTTTCACTTTCTGTGATATTGAACTTGTACGGTAAACGAGGTTCTTGAAAACGGAGGCGTCCCAAACTTTGGGGTGGCTGTGTCTTTTTGATTTTAATTTCCCTAAGCTATAGGACCATAAGTGGAAGTGCCCTAGGCTCTGTTGCTTTGTTTTTTAGATGTTTCAGGAAACACCATACACTTCTCCAGAGTGGCTGTTGGCAATTTACATCCCGCCCATCAGCATAAGAAGGCTCCCAGTTCTCCATGGCCTGTAGTGCCTTTATGGATTTTACACTTTTTTCAGATGGCCCTTTTGACCAGGTGGAAGTGAGACTTCATTGTAGTGCAGATTTCCTTTGCAAGCTTGCTTGGTTGGCCAAAAAGGGCGTATGCGTTTTTTCCTGAATATATTCAGGAAAAAACGCATACGCCCTTTTTGGCCAAGTGCATCATTGTGTACGTTCTGCCTCTTTTCCTATGCTTTCAATGCAATTTCAGTCTACCTCCTGAAATCGGTTTCCTGCAATTCTGCCCCGCTTTCAAGTCCTCTTGGCAGCCTTACTTCAGTATATTTTTGGACGATAGCTGTCATTTATAACTCTGCAGGTTTGTGAATTACAGTGCCCCTGAGCTCCTTTCTACAACTCGCTTTCTTGTGAGCTGGCCGCAACACAGCAGGATGGCTTCAGGCCCTAATCTGGTTCCGGCACGGCACGCTGAGCCTTTGGTTAATTCCTCTTCCTGGTGGGAAATGAGAGTTAAATTTGCCCGTCCAGACACCTCCAGCTAGTCTCTCATTGGTTCTCGCTATTCCTGTTCATCTTCCGCAGAAATTGCAAACTGGGCCAAACAGGAGGTTAAAGGGACTGACTCTCCAAGTCGGGAGAGTGTTAGTAAAGCATCTGGAATGTTGCACCCGAGTACCAGGGGAGGAAAACTGAGACATATTTGAACACGTCTCCCGTTCACATGGTTGATCATACTCTGGGTTCCACATGCATGTTTTAGCTGAAGGAAGAATACCTAAAACCTGGAGAGTTGAGACCCGTGTAATGGGTACCATGCAATATGACTTCAAAGGGTCTTCATTTGCTCACCGAACTTCTCCAATCCTATCACTGCTGCGTTTATGCCCCTGTACACACGCTTGATTCTCTTTTGGAGACATAGCAATCCATAGGTTTTAAGATACTTACTAGTCAGGTACATTCTTAGGCGTTTAATATGGGGTGTTGAGTCCATTTCGTTGAGCAAGGAGTAGCTCTTGTCTATTCCATATTTGGCTTAAGGAACTTTATCTGTGCTCATTTCAATCTCTGGTTTTATGCAGCACCCCAACTCACCTTTCCCCTTAAGCAAGCATAAGTTGGTTTTCTAAATTTGAGACCCTGTTCTGTTTTGGAATGCAGTTCCTGTGTAGCCAAGTTTACATTCCGTGTATTACTGATATCTTATGATGTTTCTTTTTCTGTGTGACTTATTTCAGTTAGAATCATCGTACCTGAATCCACTCATTATGCTGCTAAGGGCCTGATGACATAGATTTCATTGCTGAGTGATACTGCATTGTACGTAAGTACCTCAAGTTCTTTATCCATTTTTCACTTTCTGTGATATTGAACTTGTACGGTAAACGAGGTTCTTGTAAACGGAGGCGTCCCAAACTTTGGGGTGGCTGTGTCTTTTTGATTTTAATTTCCCTAAGCTATAGGACCATAAGTGGAAGTGCCCTAGGCTCTGTTGCTTTGTTTTTTAGATGTTTCAGGAAACACCATACACTTCTCCAGAGTGGCTGTTGGCAATTTACATCCCGCCCATCAGCATAAGAAGGCTCCCAGTTCTCCATGGCCTGTCGTGCCTTTCTGGATTTTACACTTTTTTCAGATGGCCCTTTTGACCGGGGGGAAGTGAGACTTCATTGTAGTGCAGATTTCCTTTGCAAGCTTGCTTGGTTGGCCAAAAAGGGCGTATGCGTTTTTTCCTGAATATATTCAGGAAAAAACGCATACGCCCTTTTTGGCCAAGTGCATCATTGTGGACGTTCTGCCTCTTTTCCTATGCTTTCAATGCAATTCCAGTCTACCTCCTGAAATCGGTTTCCTGCAATTCTGCCCCGCTTTCAAGTCCTCTTGGCAGCCTTACTTCAGTCTATTTTTGGACGATAGCTGTCATTTATAACTCTGCAGGTTTGTGAATTACAGTGCCCCTGAGCTCCTTTCTTCAACTCGCTTTCTTGTGAGCTGGCCGCAACACCGCAGGATGGCTTCAGGCCCTAATCTGGTTCCGGCACGGCACGCTGAGCCTTTGGTTAATTCCTCTTCCTGGTGGGAAATGAGAGTTAAATTTGCCCGTTCAGACACCTCCAGCTAGCCTCTCATTGGTTCTCGCTATGCCTGTTCATCTTCCGCAGAAATTGCAAACTGGGCCAAACAGGAGGTTAAAGGCACTGACTCTCCAAGTCGGGAGAGTGTTAGTAAAGCGTCTGGAATGTTGCACCCGAGTACCAGGGGAGGAAAACTGAGACATATTTGAACACGTCTCCCGTTCACACGGTTGATCATACTCTGGGTTCCACATGCATGTTTTAGCTGAAGGAAGAATACCTAAAACCTGGAGAGTTGAGACCCGTGTAATGGGTACCATGCAATATGACTTCAAAGGGTCTTCATTTGCTCACCGAACCTCTCCAATCCTATCACTGCTGCGTTTATGCCCCTGTACACACGCTTGATTCTCTTTTGGAGACATAGCAATCCATAGGTTTTAAGATACTTACTAGTCAGGTACATTCTTAGGCGTTTAATATGGGGTGTTGAGTCCATTTCGTTGAGCAAGGAGTAGCTCTTGTCTATTCCATATTTGGCTTAAGGAACTTTATCTGTGCTCATTTCAATCTCTGGTTTTATGCAGCACCCCAACTCACCTTTCCCCTTAAGCAAGCATAAGTTGGTTTTCTAAATTTGAGACCCTGTTCTGTTTTGGAATGCAGTTCCTGTGTAGCCAAGTTTACATTCCGTGTATTACTGATATCTTATGATGTTTCTTTTTCTGTGTGACTTATTTCAGTTAGAATCATCGTACCTGAATCCACTCATTATGCTGCTAAGGGCCTGATGAAATAGATTTCATTGCTGAGTGATACTGCATTGTACGTAAGTACCTCAAGTTCTTTATCCATTTTTCACTTTCTGTGATATTGAACTTGTACGGTAAACGAGGTTCTTGTAAACGGAGGCGTCCCAAACTTTGGGGTGGCTGTGTCTTTTTGATTTTAATTTCCCTAAGCTATAGGACCATAAGTGGAAGTGCCCTAGGCTCTGTTGCTTTGTTTTTTAGATGTTTCAGGAAACACCATACACTTCTCCAGAGTGGCTGTTGGCAATTTACATCCCGCCCATCAGCATAAGAAGGCTCCCAGTTCTCCATGGCCTGTCGTGCCTTTCTGGATTTTACACTTTTTTCAGATGGCCCTTTTGACCAGGTGGAAGTGAGACTTCATTGTAGTGCAGATTTCCTTTGCAAGCTTGCTTGGTTGGCCAAAAAGTGCGTATGCGTTTTTTCCTGAATATATTCAGGAAAAAACGCATACGCCCTTTTTGGCCAAGTGCATCATTGTGGACGTTCTGCCTCTTTTCCTATGCTTTCAATGCAATTTCAGTCTACCTCCTGAAATCGGTTTCCTGCAATTCTGCCCCGCTTTCAAGTCCTCTTGGCAGCCTTACTTCAGTCTATTTTTGGACGATAGCTGTCATTTATAACTCTGCAGGTTTGTGAATTACAGTGCCCCTGAGCTCCTTTCTACAACTCGCTTTCTTGTGAGCTGGCCGCAACACAGCAGGATGGCTTCAGGCCCTAATCTGGTTCCGGCACGGCACGCTGAGCCTTTGGTTAATTCCTCTTCCTGGTGGGAAATGAGAGTTAAATTTGCCCGTCCAGACACCTCCAGCTAGTCTCTCATTGGTTCTCGCTATTCCTGTTCATCTTCCGCAGAAATTGCAAACTGGGCCAAACAGGAGGTTAAAGGGACTGACTCTCCAAGTCGGGAGAGTGTTAGTAAAGCATCTGGAATGTTGCACCCGAGTACCAGGGGAGGAAAACTGAGACATATTTGAACACGTCTCCCGTTCACATGGTTGATCATACTCTGGGTTCCACATGCATGTTTTAGCTGAAGGAAGAATACCTAAAACCTGGAGAGTTGAGACCCGTGTAATGGGTACCATGCAATATGACTTCAAAGGGTCTTCATTTGCTCACCGAACCTCTCCAATCCTATCACTGCTGCGTTTATGCCCCTGTACACACGCTTGATTCTCTTTTGGAGACATAGCAATCCATAGGTTTTAAGATACTTACTAGTCAGGTACATTCTTAGGCGTTTAATATGGGGTGTTGAGTCCATTTCGTTGAGCAAGGAGTAGCTCTTGTCTATTCCATATTTGGCTTAAGGAACTTTATCTGTGCTCATTTCAATCTCTGGTTTTATGCAGCACCCCAACTCACCTTTCCCCTTAAGCAAGCATAAGTTGGTTTTCTAAATTTGAGACCCTGTTCTGTTTTGGAATGCAGTTCCTGTGTAGCCAAGTTTACATTCCGTGTATTACTGATATCTTATGATGTTTCTTTTTCTGTGTGACTTATTTCAGTTAGAATCATCGTACCTGAATCCACTCATTATGCTGCTAAGGGCCTGATGACATAGATTTCATTGCTGAGTGATACTGCATTGTACGTAAGTACCTCAAGTTCTTTATCCATTTTTCACTTTCTGTGATATTGAACTTGTACGGTAAACGAGGTTCTTGTAAACGGAGGCGTCCCAAACTTTGGGGTGGCTGTGTCTTTTTGATTTTAATTTCCCTAAGCTATAGGACCATAAGTGGAAGTGCCCTAGGCTCTGTTGCTTTGTTTTTTAGATGTTTCAGGAAACACCATACACTTCTCCAGAGTGGCTGTTGGCAATTTACATCCCGCCCATCAGCATAACAAGGCTCCCAGTTCTCCATGGCCTGTCCTGCCTTTCTGGATTTTACACTTTTTTCAGATGGCCCTTTTGACCGGGGGGAAGTGAGACTTCATTGTAGTGCAGATTTCCTTTGCAAGCTTGCTTGGTTGGCCAAAAAGGGCGTATGCGTTTTTTCCTGAATATATTCAGGAAAAAACGCATACGCCCTTTTTGGCCAAGTGCATCATTGTGGACGTTCTGCCTCTTTTCCTATGCTTTCAATGCAATTCCAGTCTACCTCCTGAAATCGGTTTCCTGCAATTCTGCCCCGCTTTCAAGTCCTCTTGGCAGCCTTACTTCAGTCTATTTTTGGACGATAGCTGTCATTTATAACTCTGCAGGTTTGTGAATTACAGTGCCCCTGAGCTCCTTTCTTCAACTCGCTTTCTTGTGAGCTGGCCGCAACACCGCAGGATGGCTTCAGGCCCTAATCTGGTTCCGGCACGGCACGCTGAGCCTTTGGTTAATTCCTCTTCCTGGTGGGAAATGAGAGTTAAATTTGCCCGTTCAGACACCTCCAGCTAGCCTCTCATTGGTTCTCGCTATGCCTGTTCATCTTCCGCAGAAATTGCAAACTGGGCCAAACAGGAGGTTAAAGGCACTGACTCTCCAAGTCGGGAGAGTGTTAGTAAAGCGTCTGGAATGTTGCACCCGAGTACCAGGGGAGGAAAACTGAGACATATTTGAACACGTCTCCCGTTCACACGGTTGATCATACTCTGGGTTCCACATGCATGTTTTAGCTGAAGGAAGAATACCTAAAACCTGGAGAGTTGAGACCCGTGTAATGGGTACCATGCAATATGACTTCAAAGGGTCTTCATTTGCTCACCGAACCTCTCCAATCCTATCACTGCTGCGTTTATGCCCCTGTACACACGCTTGATTCTCTTTTGGAGACATAGCAATCCATAGGTTTTAAGATACTTACTAGTCAGGTACATTCTTAGGCGTTTAATATGGGGTGTTGAGTCCATTTCGTTGAGCAAGGAGTAGCTCTTGTCTATTCCATATTTGGCTTAAGGAACTTTATCTGTGCTCATTTCAATCTCTGGTTTTATGCAGCACCCCAACTCACCTTTCCCCTTAAGCAAGCATAAGTTGGTTTTCTAAATTTGAGACCCTGTTCTGTTTTGGAATGCAGTTCCTGTGTAGCCAAGTTTACATTCCGTGTATTAGTGATATCTTATGATGTTTCTTTTTCTGTGTGACTTATTTCAGTTAGAATCATCGTACCTGAATCCACTCATTATGCTGCTAAGGGCCTGATGACATAGATTTCATTGCTGAGTGATACTGCATTGTACGTAAGTACCTCAAGTTCTTTATCCATTTTTCACTTTCTGTGATATTGAACTTGTACGGTAAACGAGGTTCTTGTAAACGGAGGCGTCCCAAACTTTGGGGTGGCTGTGTCTTTTTGATTTTAATTTCCCTAAGCTATAGGACCATAAGTGGAAGTGCCCTAGGCTCTGTTGCTTTGTTTTTTAGATGTTTCAGGAAACACCATACACTTCTCCAGAGTGGCTGTTGGCAATTTACATCCCGCCCATCAGCATAAGAAGGCTCCCAGTTCTCCATGGCCTGTCGTGCCTTTCTGGACTTTACACTTTTTTCAGATGGCCCTTTTGACCAGGTGGAAGTGAGACTTCATTGTAGTGCAGATTTCCTTTGCAAGCTTGCTTGGTTGGCCAAAAAGTGCGTATGCGTTTTTTCCTGAATATATTCAGGAAAAAACGCATACGCCCTTTTTGGCCAAGTGCATCATTGTGGACGTTCTGCCTCTTTTCCTATGCTTTCAATGCAATTTCAGTCTACCTCCTGAAATCGGTTTCCTGCAATTCTGCCCCGCTTTCAAGTCCTCTTGGCAGCCTTACTTCAGTCTATTTTTGGACGATAGCTGTCATTTATAACTCTGCAGGTTTGTGAATTACAGTGCCCCTGAGCTCCTTTCTACAACTCGCTTTCTCGTGAGCTGGCCGCAACACCGCAGGATGGCTTCAGGCCCTAATCTGGTTCCGGCACGGCACGCTGAGCCTTTGGTTAATTCCTCTTCCTGGTGGGAAATGAGAGTTATATTTGCCCGTCCAGACACCTCCAGCTAGTCTCTCATTGGTTCTCGCTATTCCTGTTCATCTTCCGCAGAAATTGCAAACTGGGCCAAACAGGAGGTTAAAGGGACTGACTCTCCAAGTCGGGAGAGTGTTAGTAAAGCGTCTGGAATGTTGCACCCGAGTACCAGGGGAGGAAAACTGAGACATATTTGAACACGTCTCCCGTTCACACGGTTGATCATACTCTGGGTTCCACATGCATGTTTTAGCTGAAGGAAGAATACCTTAAACCTGGAGAGTTGAGACCCGTGTAATGGGTACCATGCAATACGACTTCAAAGGGTCTTCATTTGCTCACTGAACCTCTCCAATCCTATCCCTGCTGCGTTTATGCCCCTGTACACATGCTTGATTCTCTTTCGGAGACATAGCAATCCATAGGTTTTAAGATACTTACTAGACAGGTACATTCTTAGGCGTTTAATATGCGGTGTTGAGTCCATTTCGTTGAGCAAGGAGTAGCTCTTGTCTATTCCATATTTGGCTTAAGGAACTTTATCTGTGCTCATTTCAATCTCTGATTTTATGCAGCACCCCAACTCACGTTTACCCTTAAGCAAGAATAAGTTGGTTTTCTAAATTTGAGACCCTGTTCTGTTCTGTAATTCAGTTCCTGTGTAGCCAAGTTTACATTCCGTGTATTACTGATATCTTATGATGTTTCTTTTTCTGTGTGACTTATTTCAGTTAGAATCATAATACCTGAATCCACTCATTGTGCTGCTAAGGGCCTGATGACACAGATTTCATTGCTGAGTGATATTGCTTTGTAAGTAAATACCACAACTTCTTTATCCATTTTTCACTTTCTGCAATGTTGAACTTGTACTGTAAACGAGGTTCTTGTAAACAGAGCCGTTCCAAACTTTGGGGTGGCTGTGTCTTTTTGATTTTAAATTCCCTAAGCTATAGGACCATAAGTGGAAGTGCCCTAGGCTCTGTTGCTTTGTTTTTTAGATGTTTCAGGAAACACCATACACTTCTCCTGAGTGTCTGTTGGCAATTTACATCCCGCCCATCAGCATAACAAGGCTCCCAGTTCTCCTTGGCCTGTCCTTCCTTTCTGGATTTTACACTTTTTTCAGATGGCCCTTTTAACCGGGGAGAAGTGAGACTTCATTGTAGTGCAGATTTCCTTTGCAAGTTTGCTTGGTTGGCCAAAAAGGGCGTATGCGTTTTTTCCTGAATATATTCAGGAAAAAACGCATACGCCCTTTTTGGCCAAGTGCATCATTGTGGACGTTCTGCCTCTTTTCCTATGCTTTCAATGCAATTCCAGTCTACCTCCTGAAATCGGTTTCCTGCAATTCTGCCCCGCTTTCAAGTCCTCTTGGCAGCCTTACTTCAATCTATTTTTGGACGATAGCTGTCATTTATAACTCTGCAGGTTTGTGAATTACAGTGCCCCTGAGCTCCTTTCTTCAACTCGCTTTCTTGTGACCTGGCCGCAACACCGCAGGATGTCTTCAGGCCCTAATCTGGTTCCGGCACGGCACGCTGAGCCTTTGGTTAATTCCTCTTCCTGGTGGGAAATGAGAGTTAAATTTGCCCATCCTAACACCTCCAGCTAGTCTCTCATTGATTCTCGCTATTCCTGTTCATCTTCCGCAGAAATTGCAAACTGGGCCAAACAGGAGGTTAAAGGGACTGACTCTCCAAGTGGGGAGAGTGTTAGTTAGCGTCTGGAATGTTGCACCCGAGTGCCAGGGTACGAAAACTGAGACATATTTGAACACGTCTCCCGATCACATGGTTGATCATACTCTAGGTTGCACATGCATGTTTTAGCTGAAGGAAGAATACCTTAAACGTGGGTAGTTGAAACCCGTGGAATGGGTACCATGCAATATGACTTCAAAGGGTCTTCATTTGCTCACCGAACCTCTCCAGTCCTATCACTGCTGCGTTTATGCCCCTGTACACATGCTTGATTCTCTTTCGGAGACATAGCAATCCATAGGTTTTAAGATACTTACTAGTCAGGTACATTCTTAGGCGTTTAATATGCGGTGTTGAGTCCATTTCGTTGAGCAAGGAGTAGCTCTTGTCTATTCCATATTTGGCTTAAGTAACTTTATCTGTGCTCATTTCAATCTCTGGTTTTATGCAGCACCCCAACTCACCTTTACCCTTAAGCAAGCATAAGTTGGTTTTCTAAATTTGAGACCCTGTTCTGTTCTGTAATTCAGTTCCTGTGTAGCCAAGTTTACATTCCGTGTATTACTGATATCTTATGATGTTTCTTTTTCTGTGTGACTTATTTCAGTTAGAATCATCATACCTGAATCCACTCATTGTGCTGCTAAGGGCCTGATGACATAGATTTCATTGCTGAGTGATATTGCTTTGTAAGTAAATACCACAACTTCTTTATCCATTTTTCACTTTCTGCGATGTTGAACTTGTACTGTAAACGATGTTCTTGTAAACAGAGCCGTCCCAAACTTTGGGGTGGCTGTGTCTTTTTGATTTTAATTTCCCTAAGCTATAGGACCATAAGTGGAAGTGCCCTAGGCTCTGTTGCTTTGTTTTTTCGATGTTTCAGGAAACACCATACACTTCTCCCAAGTGTCTGCTGGCAATTTACATCCCGCCCATCAGCATAACAAGGCTCCCAGTTCTCCATGGCCTGTCCTGCCTTTCTGGATTTTACACTTTTTTCAGATGGCCCTTTTGACCGGGGGGAAGTGAGACTTCATTGTAGTGCAGATTTCCTTTGCAAGCTTGCTTGGTTGGCCAAAAAGGGCGTATGCGTTTTTTCCTGAATATATTCAGGAAAAAACGCATACGCCCTTTTTGGCCAAGTGAATCATTGTGGACGTTCTGCCTCTTTTCCTATGCTTTCAATGCAATTCCAGTCTACCTCCTGAAATCGGTTTCCTGCAATTCTGCCCCGCTTTCAAGTCCTCTTGGCAGCCTTACTTCAGTCTATTTTTGGACGATAGCTGTCATTTATAACTCTGCAGGTTTGTGAATTACAGTGCCCCTGAGCTCCTTTCTTCAACTCGTTTTCTTGTGAGCTGGCTGCAACACCGCTGGATGGCTTCAGGCCCTAATCTGGTTCCGGCACGGCATGCTGATCCTTTGGTTATTTCCTCTTCCTGGTGGGAAATGAGAGTTAAATTTGCCCGTCCAGACACCTCCAGCTAGTCTCTCATTGGTTCTCCCTATTCCTGTTCATCTTCCGCAGAAATTGCAAACGGGGCCAAACAGGAGGTTAAAGGTGCTGACTCTCCAAGTGGGGAGAGTGTTAGTAAAGCGTCTGGAATGTTGCACCCGAGTACCAGGGGAGGAAAACTGAGACATATTTGAACATGTCTCCCGTTCACACGGTTGATCATACTCTGGGTTCCACATGCATGTTTTAGCTGAAGGAAGAATACCTTAAACCTGGAGAGTTGAGACCCGTGTAATGGGTACCATGCAATATGACTTCAAAGGGTCTTCATTTGCTCACCGAACCTCTCCAATCCTATCACTGCTGCGTTTATGCCCCTGTACACACGCTTGATTCTCTTTTGGAGACATAGCAATCCATAGGTTTTAAGATACTTACTAGTCAGGTACATTCTTAGGCGTTTAATATGGGGTGTTGAGTCCATTTCGTTGAGCAAGGAGTAGCTCTTGTCTATTCCATATTTGGCTTAAGGAACTTTATCTGTGCTCATTTCAATCTCTGGTTTTATGCAGCACCCCAACTCACCTTCCCCCTTAAGCAAGCATAAGTTGGTTTTCTAAACTTGAGACACTGTTCTGTTTTGTAATTCAGTTCATGTGTAGCCAAGTTCACATTCTGTGTATTAGTGATACCTTATGATGTTTCTTTTCTGTGTGACTTATTTCAGTTCGAATCATCATACCTGCATCCACTCATTATGCTGCTACGGGCCTGATGACATAGATTTCATTGCTGAGTGATATTGCATTGTACGTAAGTACCACAAGTTCTTTATCCATTTTTCACTTTCTGCGATATTGAACTTGTACTGTAAACGAGGTTCTTGTAAACAGAGCCGTCCCAAACTTTGGGGTGGCTGTGTCTTTTTTATTTTAATTTCCCTAAGCTTTAGGACCATAAGTGGAAGTGCCCTAGGCTCTGTTGCTTTGTTTTTTAGATGTTTCAGGAAACACCATACACTTCTCCAGAGTGGCTGTTGGCAATTTACATCCCGCCCATCAGCATAAGAAGGCTCCCAGTTCTCCATGGCCTGTCGTGCCTTTATGGATTTTACACTTTTTTCAGATGGCCCTTTTGACCGGGGGGAAGTGAGACTTCATTGTAGTGCAGATTTCCTTTGCAAGCTTGCTTGGTTGGCCAAAAAGTGCGTATGCTTTTTTTCCTGAATATATTCAGGAAAAAACACATACGCCCTTTTTGGCCAAGTGCATCATTGTCGAGTTTCTGACTCTCTTCATATGGTTTCAATGCAATTCCAGTCTACCTCCTGAAATCGGTTTCCTGCAATTCTGCCTTGCTTTCAATGCCTCTTCATAGCCTTACCTCAATATATTATTTAAAAATAGTTGGCCTTTATAACTCTGCAGGGTTTTGAATTGCAGTGGCCCTTAGCTCCATTTTTTAGCTCTTATTTTTGTGGTATTGCCCCATAACCAAAGGATTCCTTGAAGCCCTATTTTTCTTCTGGGGCACCTGCTGTGCCTTTGGTTAATTCTTCTTACTGATGTGATATTAGAGTGACATGTGCCCATTGAAACCGCTACAGCTAGTTTCTCACTGGTTCCCCCTATTCCCATTCATCCTCTGCACTAACTGCAGACTGTGCGATACCAGAACTTAAAGGCATTGACTCCATGTGGGGATGTTGTTAGTAAAGCGGCTGGAATGTCGATCCGGAGCCCCAGGAGAGGAAAAATGAGGTGCGTTTTAGAAACCTTTCCCGATCATATGGTATACCAGTCGCTGGGTTTCCCAAGCATGGTTTAGCTGTAGGAAGATTCCCTTCAACCTGGAGTGTTGGGACCCTTGGACTGAGTAGCATGAAGTATTGCATTAAACTTTCGGCAGTTGCTCACCAAAGCTCACCAATCCTGTCAGCCCCAAGTGTCCAGCCTTATGTCTTATCCAGCTGTGGGTTTATATGTGGTCAATCCAGGTTGCATCACAGCCCCTGAGCGAATTTTGTAAGAATTTTTCTCTCTTTCATTGTTTCAGCGTTTTGTTTTTAAAATTTATTTCTATAATGGGGTTTAGCTCCTTTTCACTGCTGTGTTTGTGCCGCTCTGCACACACTTGATTCCCTTATGGAGATATATCAATACATGGGTTTTAAGATTCTTATTCCTCAGATATATTTCTCTGCGGTGTATAGGGTGTGTTGAGGCCTGTTCATTGAGCAAGGTGTAGATCTTGTCTAATACCTATTTGGTTTATTGAACGGTATCTGTGCTAATTTCAAACTCTGGTTTTATGCATCACCCCACCTCTCCTTTCCCCTTAAGCTGACATAAGTGTGTTTTCTAAATGTGAGACACTGTTCTGTTCTGTAATTCATTTCTTGTGCAGCCATATTTACCCTCCCTCTATAAGTGATATCTTATGATATGTTTCTTTTTCTGTTTGACTTATTTCAAGTAGTATTATCGGACCTAAATCCACTCTTTATCCTTCTACTAGCCTTATTACATTGATTTCATGGTGAAGAGATATTCCATTGTACATAAGTACCACATCTTCTTTATCCATTGTTCTCTTTCCTGGGATATTTAAGGTGTACTGAAGTTGAGGTTCTTGTAAACAGAGTAGCCCTAAACTGTGGTGTGCTTGTGTCTTGTTGATTTTTAGACTTCCCTAGATATACTCCCATGATTGGAAGTGTCCTATGCTCTGTAGCTCTGTTTTTTAGATGATTTAGGAACCACCATACACTTCTCCAGAGTGGCTCTCGGCAGTTCACACACTGCCCATCAGCGTATAAAGGCTCCCTGTTCTCCATGGCCTGTCCTGCATTTCTGGTTTTTACAATTTTTTAGGATGGCCCTTTTGACCGGTGGGAAGTGAGACTTCTTTGTTGTGCACATTTGCATTGCTTGCTTGCTTCGTTGCCCATAAAGTGCGTATGCGTTTTTTCCTGGATATAATCAGGAAAAAACGCATACGCCCTTTTGGGCCAACTGCATCATTGTCGAAATTCTGCCGCTTTTCATGTGCGTTAAAGACGAGTCCAATCTATCTCTTGAAATCTGTTTCTTGCAATTCTGTCTTGCATTCAGATCCTCTTCTTTGCCTTACCTCAACATATTTTTGGACGTTAGTTTTCATTTATAACTCTGCAGGTTTGTGAATTGCAGTGACCCTGAGCTCCATTTTTTAAGTTGCTCTTTTGTGAGCTGGCCTCAAACCCGCAGGATTGCTTCAGGCCCTATTTTGGCTCCGGCGAGGCAGGCTGAGCCTTTCTTTAATTCTTATTCTTAATGGGAAATTAGAGTGATATGTGCCCGTCCAAACCCCTACAACTCTTCTCTCATTGGTTCCCCCTCTTCCCGTTCATCCTCCTCACAATTTGCAAAATGTGTGAAACAGAAGTTTAAATGTGCTGATTCTCCAAGTGGGGAGATTCTAAGTAGCGTGGCTGGAATGGTGAACAGGAGCACCAGGAGAGGATAAATGAGGTGCATTTTAGACACATCTCCCGATCACATGGTGTACAGTCCTCTGGGTTTTCCATGCATGTTTTAGCTGTAGGAAGATCCCTTGAACCTGCAGATTTGGGACCCATTGAATGGGTACCAGGTAGTATTACTTTAAAGGGTGTGCATTTCCTCACCCAACCTCACATTTCTCTTAGCGCAAACAGTTTCCAGCCTTATGTCTCATCCTGCTGTGGGTCTAGATGTATTCAATCCATGTTGCATCACCGTCCCTGAGGAAAAGTTGTAAGAGGTTTTCTCTGTCTCTCTGTCGTTTATTTTTTTCAATTTATTACTATATTGGTTACAGCTGATTTTCAAAGCTCTGTTTCTTGCTGCTGTACATCCACTTGATTCGCGTACAGAGAGACATCAATAAATTCTTTTTCAGATTCTTACCAGTCGTATATATTCTTTTCCGGTGACTTGAGTGTGCTGAGTGCAGTTCTTTTAGCTACCGTGTAGGCCTTGTTGATTATCAGTTTGGTATTTGGAATGGTATCTTTGCTAATTTCAACCTCCTGGATGATGCCTCACCCCTCCCCACCTTTCCCGTTTAGCAGCCTTATGCGTGTTTTCTACATATTTGACTATGTTTTTGTTTTGTAATTTATTTCATGTGTAGCCATTTTGGATTCCACCTTTAAGTGATATCTTATGATATGTGTCTTTTTCTTTTTGAATTCTGTCACTTAGAATGATCATACGTAACTCCTCCGGAGTTGTTACAACTGGCCATATTTCATTGATTTCCAGGCTGAATAATATTCCACTCTACCTAAGTACCACATCTCTATCCATTTTTTCCCTCCAGAGACATTTAAGTTATATCCTAGTCGAGGATCTTTTAAACAGAGAGGGGGTAAACATTGGGGTGCCTGTGTCCTCTCGATTTTTGTTTTTCCCAAGATATACGCCCATGAGTGCAAGTGCCCTATGCTCTGTAGCTCATTTTTTAGATGCTTTAGTAAACACAATACACTTCTCCAGAATGGCCGTTGGCAATATACATTTCCACTATAAGTCTCACAGGGCTCCCTCTTCTCGTTGCCCTGTCCTGCATTTCTGTTGTTTACGCTTTATGAGGATGGCTCTTCTGACTGATGCGAAGTGATATCTTTTGTAGTATTGACTTCCAGTGCCCACCTCTTTGGTTGGCTAAAAAAGTGTATGCCCTTTTCTTGAATATATACAGAAAAGAACGCATACACCCTTTTTGGCCAACTGCAATGTTGGCAATGTTCAGCTCCTTTTCTTGTGCTTAATGGCGAGTCCTTTCTACCTCCTCAAATCCCTTTCCTGCCATTCTCCCTTGCTTACAAGTCCTTTTCTCTGACTTTCCTCAAGACATTTTTCAGTGATGGATATTTTCAACTCTGCAGTTTTGTGAATTTTACTGCCCCTGAGTTCCATTGTTCAACTCGTGTTTATGGGAACTGGCCACAAAGCAGCGGGATTTCCTCAAGCCCTATACTGTTTCCATGGGCAACCCTAGCCTTTGGTCAATTCGTCTTCCTGATTGGAAATTAGAGTGACATGTGCCTGTCTGAACACCTAGGACTTGTCTCTCATTGTTCCTCATCCTTCCGCTTCATCCTCTGGACAAATTCCAAACTGTACGCAACAGGATGTTGACAGTGCTGACATCTCCAAGTGGGGAGACTGTTAGTAAAGACGCTGGAGGGGTGAACCCGAGCACCAGGAGATGAGGAGATGAGATGCCTTTTCCAAACTCTTCCCGATCAGACGGTATACCATCCTCTGGGTGTGACAGACATGTTTTAGCAGTAGGAAGAGTCCCATTCATGTAAGGAGAACACCAGGGCTTTTTCAAAATCAGTGTCTCCCCGAAACCCAAACTGGGGAAGTTTTTAAGCTACGGCTACACATATGTTCATTAAGGGCCTTGGGAAGTAGGCAGAGTCCAAACTTTAGATGATTGAAGTCTTCAGGGTCAGAAGCACTCACCACCAGCTTCCCTTAGGCTACACTTTAACTGTCATTGATAGATGATGTCAATAAAAATATCTATTCTTTTTCAGATTATTTCCCCTTATAGGTTATTGCAAAATGTTGAGTGTAGTTCCCTGTGCTATACAGTAGTTCCTTGTTGATGATCTATTTTATACATAGCAGTGTGTATGTGTTCATTCCAAACTGTTAATTTATCCCTCCTCCCACCTTTCCCCTTTGGTAATAATAAATTATAAGATTTTATACTTCTCAGAAATGGGGGAGCTGAAAGAGAGGTATCATTTTCAATGGAAAAGCATTTAAAACAAGATTGAAGGTTTAACCAAGATTATTAGCTGTACATCCTTGGAAAGAAATCACTTCGTTTCTCTAATATTGACCTGACAAATAAGACAAACCTTTTCACTGAACTTGCTTATAAAAAGTGATGGAAATATCAAATGGAAGTGTTAAAAACATCTTATTTTACCCGAGCCTTATACACTGTTCTATGTTAACTACAGTTTGGCTCACACATCTGTTCATTGAGGTTACAATAGTCTCAATTTCTGTTACTGATCCTCCAGAGTGGACCCCAACAAGTGTCCCCCTGCCCAGTGTCATTGGGGCCAACAGATCGAGACTGAGTTTGGTTCACAAGCAAAGGAAACTTTATATTTTGATCAGAGAATGGAGAGGTGAGAGCATGCACTACCCCGTGGGCTGTGGGCTGGGCTGCTGTGTAGAGATCCTGTCAGAGTCAGTGGGAGGGAGGGAGGCGGCGGAGCTCTCGAGGGCCGGGTTGGCTGTAGCTCAGGCTCTATATCGTGGAGTCTGCACTGGGCCCCAGGAGCTGAGGTGTCGACCCAGCCATTCTGCACTAGGAAATCTGGTCTGAAGTGCCGGGTGTGGAACCTCTGCATGCGGGACCCTAGGAGCACGTGAAATTAGACAAAGCACAAAGGATAAAAAAGGTTAGACTTGACTTTATTGCCCAGATTCTATTTTTATCTCCCAGGGATTTTTAATGGGCTTTGCTGGGGACAAACCCCTCCTCTGCCTTTTGTCCCGTTCCTCATTCTTGGAGTGTTGAGGGTGCAGACCCTTCTTCTGTAACTGCTGAGTGCTGAGTTGGGAGCCCTCATACCCTGGGGCGAGGGTCAGAGCTTCTCCCCAGCAGCCTCCCGGTGACGTTGATTGTCCCCAGGACCCCTGCCTCCCTGCTCGTCCACCTGAGCACCAGCATTGGAAGTGTTATAGATTCTAATGACCTTTAAGGGTCCAGGAAAGAGATGTGCAGAGACGCTGTGGGGGCCGGTTTCACCCCGCCCCACATTTGTTCGGCCACCTTAGGCTGACCGTCTCTGCCAGCCTAGATGCTCTGACCAGTAGTCTGCGCTTTCTTCAGTTAGGCCCCTGAATTAACGTACAAAGAGCACCAGGTGTCAGAGCCCTGCCCGCTCAACTCCCAGACAGTCCAGGGTCAGTGGTGATCAAGGACCATGATGGCTACTGAGTCAACAGCCTTTTGAAGTAAACAGGAGTCCAGCCGGTCTTATTGGCCACCATCATCACGGTGTCTGTAGGCTTTTCTATGGTGACAGTGTGGTATACTGTTCCCCCGCCAAGATTATTAGCTCCCCTCTGGGTGCAGTAAGTCCTGCAAGCAGTAGTCTACTCTTTTGGGACACACTCTTGTTGTTTTATGAGAGAAACTCCAGGTCAAGTGATGTTCACACGAGTCGTCATGGTGCCCTGTTGCCCCCGGTTATCTCTCTGGATGTTGGAGTTGGAGGGCCTCCTCACTCGAGGTCGGTGTGCCCACGGAGCGAACCCTGCAACTTCAGGGCATGGTTGGTGGTTAGGATCACCACGTGGGGTCCTTTTCCCTTAGGAGGGAGGTGGCCTTTTGGGCTGCTGATTTCCAGGTTTTTAGATACCGCCAGTATCTTGGCCAGATGTGGCAGTGGGCCAAGCCCCTTAGTGACCGTAGTTTATCCTACCTGGATGGCATTCTTGCATTGTTCCATTTCAAGTGGTCCCAGTTTTTGCACTAATTCTCCAATGGCGATTCACCTTTCACCGGGAATGTAAAGGTCAAAGGGTTTAGCTAAATTAGGGAGTTCCAGGGCAAGGGTCTGAATTGACTGCTCTTTCCATTCTTGAAAGGCCACTTCTGGATTCTATTCAAAAGGATCATCATCTTTTCCTTTCAGTGTTTCATATAGAGGCCCAGCTAGTAGACTGTAGCTAGGGATCCAGAAGCAGCAAACCCTGGCCTCCCCAGGAACCCCTAAGCTGTCTTCTAGTTTTAGAAAGGGGTAAGGCTGAAAATGGTTTCTTCCCTTTCCTGGGATGGGCTTCTCTGACCTTCTGTGAGAATGAAGCCCAGGCAGGTCACCACAGTCTGTGATATTTGAGCTTTTTCTTGGACAACTTCTATCCTTTATTGGCTTGGTAGTTCAGAGGCCTCCTTAGTAGGGCTGGTGATCAGAATGTCGTCTGCATATTGAAGGAGGGTTTCCTTTTCCAGAGGTAGAACTTTTAGGTCTTTAGCTAAGCTTTCCCCAAAGATGGTGTGGGAATTTTTGCACCCTTGGGGCCAGACGGCCCGGAAGTATTGTTTTAGTTGTATGTTGAGTCCTGCCACTCACAAGCCAAAATTTCTTGTGACTCTGGGACTAATGGAATACAAAAGAAGGCATCATTGAAGACTAATACAGAATACCATGTCCTGGTGGTTGGTAGAATGACCAGCAGGGTGTAGGAATTAGGAGCAACTGGAGGTATATCCTCGGTGGCTTCACTGACTGTCCTGACATCCTTTACCAGGTCCCCAGCAGCCCATGGGGCTCTCGTGGTCAGACCAATCCCAGAATATGGAGCTCACCTGGGCAGGTACCCCACCCCCACCCCAGCCCACGGGGCTCTCGTGGTCAGGCCCCTCCCAGGATACAGAGCTACCCTTGCAGGTACCGTGGCAGGGCTGGGCACACAGGAACCGTGCACATAGCCCTCATTGCAGAGCACCCCCAGCTCACCTGTCGCTCAGAGCTGACACAGAGCACCTCAGAGCAGGACTTGAACTAACAAACAGCAGCTGCGACAGGTCTGTGACCCTGGGCATCACTCCGTGAGGCCTCCCTCCACCTGGTCTTCCAGAGACTTCCACTGCACCCGGGGCACCAGGCCTCTGTCTCCAACCACCACCCACCCCTCCTCTGCCTGACTCCTGGGTTCCTCTCATTAGGAGAGGGTTTTCTTGAAGTTGTCTCCCACTCATGGGCCAGATAAAATGATTAGAAAACAAGCCAAAGCTGCAGCCCCTTGTCTATCCTGACTCTCAGGAGCCCACACCTGTTCCTTGGACCTGGCCGGTTCAGCAAGTTCCATTTTCTGCAACTGTGAGCCCCTGAGGGGTGATGATTGGCTGACCTGGGCAGCCTTACCGTGCCGGCCAGCCCTCCCCAGGTGTGCCTGGGTTGAGATCAATATAAATACCACTCCAGGCAGCAAGAGCCCCTGCAGCCGTGCCTGACGCCATTTTCTCTGCCCTGTCAGCAGTCTCGGGGCTGGGCTGGTGGGAGGGAGTGAGAGGCCACGGCTTTGTGGGTGGCCCAGTGTGAGTGGGGCTCTGCTGGACTTTCTGCAGCAGTTGCCAGGCTGCCACCTGCTAAAGAAGAGGATGTGTCACCCATACCTGCTGCTGGAATTTCTCCCTGGGCAGAGGTGAGGAAGGAAAAAAGCAGTGGGGGCAGGGACAGGACGGGTATCTCAGGCAGGGAAATGGAAATCTTCCAGAAGAGCACCCAGGGCCAGGACCATCCTGGCTGGCCTGCAGGCACCAAGTCGGCCGGCATGCTGTCACTCGTGTGGCTCTATGGCCCTTCCTCTAGGCTTTCAAGTCCTTGTATATATTCAGGTGTTTTACCTGGGACGGGTGGGAATAGTTCAGCAGCAACTGGCCTGGGGCTCAGCTCACGTTTACTCACAGATGCCTCGGCACGGTGCCCCAGCTTTGCAATGAGGACGCTTGTTGCGTGGGGGCTGCTGGCTGAATGGGAGACGATTCCCCACCACTGACCAACTTCAGAATTGTTTACAACTGGAGCAAGTGCCCTGATACGGTTTTCCTCTGTGTAACTGGTGGGTTCTGTGTTTTTTTTCTCTTTTTCGTTTTTGGTTCAAGGTAGATTTTATTCCTCTTTTTTGTATTTACAGATATAAGCATGGAAATAATTTATTCATATAAATACATGTATGTGCAGGGAATAATTGTTTTTTCTGTTTTATTTTTTAAATTTTATTTCTTTTTAATTTTGAATTTTATTTTATATTTTTATACAGCAGGTTCTTATTGGTTATCTATTTTATACATATAAATGTATACATGCCAATCCCAGTCTCTCAACTCCTCCCACCACCACCCCCCCAACAGCTTTCCCCCCTTGTTGTCCATACGTTTGTTGTCTACATCTGTTGCTCTATTTATGCCTTGCAAAATGGTTAATCTGTACAGTTTTTCTAGGTTCCACATATATGCATGAATATACAAGATTTGTTTTTCTCTTTCTGACTTACTTCACTCTGTATGACAGTCTCTAGATCCATCGACGTCTCTACAAATGACCCAATTTCATTCCTTTTCATGGCTTAGTAATATTCCATTTTATATATGTACCACAGCTTTATGCATTCGTCTGTCTGTGGGCATTTAGGTTGCTTCCATTACCTCGATATTGTAAATAGTGATGCAATGAACATTGCGGTGAATGACTCTTTTTGATTTATGGTTTTGTCTGGGTATATGTCCAGTACTGGGATTGCTGTATCATATGGTAATTCTATTGTTAGTTTCTTAAGAAATTCCATATTGTTCTCCATAATGACTGTATCAATTTATATTCCCAACAATAGTGGAAGAGGGTTCCTTTTCTCCACACCCTTTCCAGCATTTTTTGTTTGTAGATTTTCAATGATGCCTATTCTACCAGGTGTGAGGTGATACCTCATTGTTGAATCCATTTCGTTGAGCAAGGGGTAGCTCTTGTCTATTACATATTTGGCTTATGGAACGGTATCTGTGCTAATTTCAAACTCTGCTTTTATGCAGCACCCCAACTCACCTTCCCCCTTACGCAGGCATAAGTTGGTTTTCTAAACTTGAGACCCTGTTCTGTTTTGTAATTCAGTTCATGTGTAGCCAAGTTCACATTCCGTGTATTAGTGATACCTTATGATGTTTCTTTTTCTGTGTGACTTATTTCACTTATAATCATCGTGCCTCAATGCACTCATTATGCTGGTACGGGCCTGGTGACATAGATTTCATTGCTGAGTGGTATTCTGTTGTACATAAGTACCGCAACTTCTTTATCCATTATTTGCTCTCTGGGATATTTAACTTGTGCCGTAGAAGAGATTTCTGTAAAAAGAGCCATCCCAAATTTTGGGGTTGCTGTGTCTTTTTGATATTAATTTCCCTAAGCTATAGGACCATAAGTGGAAGTGCCCTAGGCTCTGTTGCTTTGTTTTTTAGATGTTTCAGGAAACACCATACACATCTCCCGAGTGTCTGTTGGCAATTTACATCCCGCCCATCAGCATAACAAGGCTCCCAGTTCTCCATGGCCTGTCCTGCCTTTCTGGGTTTTACACTTTTTTCAGATGGCCCTTTTGACCGGGGGGAAGTGAGACTTCATTGTAGTGCAGATTTCCTTTGCAAGCTTGCTTGGTTGGCCAAAAAGGGCGTATGCGTTTTTTCCTGAATATATTCAGGAAAAAACGCATACGCCCTTTTGGCCAAGTGCATCATTGTGGACGTTCTGCATCTTTTCCTATGCTTTCAATGCAATTCCAGTCTACCTCCTGAAATCGGTTTCCTGCAATTCTGCCCCGCTTTCAAGTCCTCTTGGCAGCCTTACTTCAGTCTATTTTTGGACGATAGCTGTCATTTATAACTCTGCAGGTTTGTGAATTACAGTGCCCCTGAGCTCCTTTCTTCAACTCGCTTTCTTGTGACCTGGCCGCAACACCGCAGGATGGCTTCAGGCCCTAATCTGGTTCCGGCCCGGCACGCTGAGCCTTTGGTTAATTCCTCTTCCTGGTGGGAAATGAGAGTTAAACTTGCCCGTTCAGACACCTCCAGCTAGCCTCTCATTGGTTCTCGCTATTCCTGTTCATCTTCCGCAGAAATTGCAAACTGGGCCAAACAGGAGGTTAAAGGCACTGACTCTCCAAGTCGGGAGAGTGTTCGTAAAGCGTCTGGAATGTTGCACCCGAGTACCAGGGGAGGAAAACTGAGACATATTTGAACACGTCTCCCGTTCACATGGTTGATCATACTCTGGGTTCCACATGCATGTTTTAGCTGAAGGAAGAATACCTAAAACCTGGAGAGTTGAGACCCGTGTAATGGGTACCATGCAATATGACTTCAAAGGGTCTTCATTTGCTCACCGAACCTCTCCAATCCTATCACTGCTGCGTTTATGCCCCTGTACACACGCTTGATTCTCTTTTGGAGACATAGCAATCCATAGGTTTTAAGATACTTACTAGTCAGGTACATTCTTAGGCGTTTAATATGGGGTGTTGAGTCCATTTCGTTGAGCAAGGAGTAGCTCTTGTCTATTCCATATTTGGCTTAAGGAACTTTATCTGTGCTCATTTCAATCTCTGGTTTTATGCAGCACCCCAACTCACCTTTCCCCTTAAGCAAGCATAAGTTGGTTTTCTAAATTTGAGACCCTGTTCTGTTTTGGAATGCAGTTCCTGTGTAGCCAAGTTTACATTCCGTGTATTAGTGATATCTTATGATGTTTCTTTTTCTGTGTGACTTATTTCAGTTAGAATCATCGTACCTGAATCCACTCATTATGCTGCTAAGGGCCTGATGACATAGATTTCATTGCTGAGTGATACTGCATTGTACGTAAGTACCTCAAGTTCTTTATCCATTTTTCACTTTCTGTGATATTGAACTTGTACGGTAAACGAGGTTCTTGTAAACGGAGGCGTCCCAAACTTTGGGGTGGCTGTGTCTTTTTGATTTTAATTTCCCTAAGCTATAGGACCATAAGTGGAAGTGCCCTAGGCTCTGTTGCTTTGTTTTTTAGATGTTTCAGGAAACACCATACACTTCTCCTGAGTGTCTGTTGGCAATTTACATCCCGCCCATCAGCATAACAAGGCTCCCAGTTCTCCATGGCCTGTCCTGCCTTTCTGGATTTTACACTTTTATCAGATGGCCCTTTTGACCGGGAGGAAGTGAGACTTCATTGTAGTGCAGATTTCCTTTGCAAGCTTGCTTGGTTGGCCAAAAAGGGCGTATGCGTTTTTTCCTGAATATATTCAGGAAAAAACGCATACGCCCTTTTTGGCCAAGTGCATCATTGTGGACGTTCTGCCTCTTTTCCTATGCTTTCAATGCAATTCCAGTCTACCTCCTGAAATCGGTTTCCTGCAATTCTGCCCCGCTTTCAAGTCCTCTTGGCAGCCTTACTTCAGTCTATTTTTGGACGATAGCTGTCATTTATAACTCTGCAGGTTTGTGAATTACAGTGCCCCTGAGCTCCTTTCTTCAACTCGCTTTCTTGTGAGCTGGCCGCAACACCGCAGGATGGCTTCAGGCCCTAATCTGGTTCCGGCACGGCACGCTGAGCCTTTGGTTAATTCCTCTTCCTGGTGGGAAATGAGAGTTAAATTTGCCCGTCCAGACACCTCCAGCTAGTCTCTCATTGGTTCTCGCTATTCCTGTTCATCTTCCACAGAAATTGCAAACTGGGCCAAACAGGAGGTTAAAGGGACTGACTCTCCAAGTCGGGAGAGTGTTCGTAAAGCGTCTGGATTGTTGCACCCGAGTACCAGGGTACGAAAACTGAGACATATTTGAACACGTCTCCCGATCACATGGTTGATCATACTCTGGGTTCCACATGCATGTTTTAGCTGAAGGAAGAATACCTAAAACCTGGGTAGTTGAAACCCGTGGAATGGGTACCATGCAATATGACTTCAAAGGGTCTTCATTTGCTCACCGAACCTCTCCAATCCTATCACTGCTGCGTTTATGCCCCTGTACACATGCTTGATTCTCTTTCGGAGACATAGCAATCCATAGGTTTTAAGATACTTACTAGTCAGGTACATTCTTAGGCGTTTAATATGCGGTGTTGAGTCCATTTCATTGAGCAAGGAGTAGCTCTTGTCTATTCCATATTTGGCTTAAGGAACTTTATCTGTGCTCATTTCAATCTCTGGTTTTATGCAGCACCCCAACTCACCTTTCCCCTTAAGCAAGCATAAGTTGGTTTTCTAAATTTGAGACCCTGTTCTGTTCTGTAATTCAGTTCCTGTGTAGCCAAGTTTACATTCCGTGTATTACTGATATCTTATGATGTTTCTTTTTCTGTGTGACTTATTTCAGTTAGAATCATCATACCTGAATCCACTCATTGTGCTGCTAAGGGCCTGATGACACAGATTTCATTGCTGAGTGATATTGCTTTGTAAGTAAATACCACAACTTCTTTATCCATTTTTCAATTTCTGCGATGTTGAACTTGTACTGTAAACGAGGTTCTTGTAAACAGAGCCGTTCCAAACTTTGGGGTGGCTGTGTCTTTTTGATTTTAATTTCCCTAAGCTATAGGACCATAAGTGGAAGTGCCCTAGGTTCTGTTGCTTTGTTTTTTAGATGTTTCAGGAAACACCATACACTTCTCCCGAATGTCTGTTGGCAATTTACATCCCGCCCATCAGCATAACAAGGCTCCCAGTTCTCCATGGCCTGTCCTGCCTTTCTGGATTTTACACTTTTTTCAGATGGCCCTTTTGACCGGGGGGAAGTGAGACTTCATTGTAGTGCAGATTTCCTTTGCAAGCTTGCTTGGTTGGCCAAAAAGGGCGTATGCGTTTTTTCCTGAATATATTCAGGAAAAAACGCATACGCCCTTTTTGGCCAAGTGCATCATTGTGGACGTCCTGCCTCTTTTCCTATGCTTTCAATGCAATTCCAGTCTACCTCCTGAAATCGGTTTCCTGCAATTCTGCCCCGCTTTCAAGTCCTCTTGGCAGCCTTACTTCAGTCTATTTTTGGACGATAGCTGTCATTTATAACTCTGCAGGTTTGTGAATTACAGTGCCCCTGAGCTCCTTTCTTCAACTCGCTTTCTTTTGAGCTGGCCGCAACACCGCAGGATGGCTTCAGGCCCTAATCTGGTTCCGGCACGGCACGCTGAGCCTTTGGTTATTTCCTCTTCCTGGTGGGAAATGAGAGTTAAATTTGCCCGTCCAGACACCTCCAGCTAGTCTCTCATTGGTTCTCGCTATTCCTGTTCATCTTCCAAGAAATTGCAAACTGGGCCAAACAGGAGGTTAAAGGCGCTGACTCTCCAAGTGGGGAGACTGTTAGTAAAGTGTCTGGAATGTTGCACCCGAGTACCAGGGGTGGAAAACTGAGACATATTTGAACACGTCTCCCGTTCACATGGTTGATCATACTTGGGTTCCACATGCATCTTTTAGCTGAAGGAAGAATACCTTAAACCTGGGTATTTGAAACCCGTGGAATGGGTACCATGCAATATGACTTCAAAGGGTCTTCATTTGCTCACCGAACCTCTCCAATCCTATCACTGCTGCGTTTATGCCCCTGTACACATGCTTGATTCTCTTTCGGAGACATAGCAATCCATAGGTTTTAAGATACTTACTAGTCAGGTACATTCTTAGGCGTTTAATATGCGGTGTTGAGTCCATTTCGTTGAGCAAGGAGTAGCTCTTGTCTATTCCATATTTGGCTTAAGGAACTTTATCTGTGCTCATTTCAATCTCTGGTTTTATGCAGCACCCCAACTCACCTTTCCCCTTAAGCAAGCATAAGTTGGTTTTCTAAATTTGAGACCCTGTTCTGTTCTGTAATTCAGTTCCTGTGTAGCCAAGTTTACATTCCGTGTATTACTGATATCTTATGATGTTTCTTTTTCTGTGTGACTTATTTCAGTTAGAATCATCATACCTGAATCCACTCATTGTGCTGCTAAGGGCCTGATGACACAGATTTCATTGCTGAGTGATATTGCTTTGTAAGTAAATACCACAACTTCTTTATCCATTTTTCAATTTCTGCGATGTTGAACTTGTACTGTAAACGAGGTTCTTGTAAACAGAGCCGTTCCAAACTTTGGGGTGGCTGTGTCTTTTTGATTTTAAATTCCCTAAGCTATAGGACCATAAGTGGAAGTGCCCTAGGCTCTGTTGCTTTGTATTTTAGATGTTTCAAGAAACACCATACACTTCTCCCGAGTGGTTGTTGGCAATTTACATCCCGCCCATCAGAATAACAAGGCTCCCAGTTCTCCATGGCCTGTCCTGCCTTTCTGGATTTTACACTTTTTTCAGATGGCCCTTTTGACCGGGGGGAAGTGAGACTTCATTGTAGTGCAGATTTCCTTTGCAAGCTTGCTTGGTTGGCCAAAAAGGGCGTATGCGTTTTTTCCTGAATATATTCAGGAAAAAACGCATACGCCCTTTTTGGCCAAGTGCATCATTGTGGACGTTCTGCCTCTTTTCCTATGCTTTCAATGCAATTCCAGTCTACCTCCTGAAATCGGTTTCCTGCAATTCTGCCCTGCTTTCAAGTCCTCTTGGCAGCCTTACTTCAGTCTATTTTTGGACGATAGCTGTCATTTATAACTCTGCAGGTTTGTGAATTACAGTGCCCCTGAGCTCCTTTCTTCAACTCGCTTTCTTTTGAGCTGGCCGCAACACCGCAGGATGGCTTCAGGCCCTAATCTGGTTCCGGCACGGCACGCTGAGCCTTTGGTTATTTCCTCTTCCTGGTGGGAAATGAGAGTTAAATTTGCCCGTCCAGACACCTCCAGCTAGTCTCTCATTGGTTCTCGCTATTCCTGTTCATCTTCCAAGAAATTGCAAACTGGGCCAAACAGGAGGTTAAAGGCGCTGACTCTCCAAGTGGGGAGAGTGTTAGTAAAGCGTCTGGAATGTTGCACCCGAGTACCAGGGGAGGAAAACTGAGACATATTTGAACACGTCTCCCGTTCACATGGTTGATCATACTTGGGTTCCACATGCATCTTTTAGCTGAAGGAAGAATACCTTAAACCTGGGTATTTGAAACCCGTGAAATGGGTACCATGCAATATGACTTCAAAGGGTCTTCATTTGCTCACCGAACCTCTCCAATCCTATCACTGCTGCGTTTATGCCCCTGTACACATGCTTGATTCTCTTTCGGAGACATAGCAATCCATAGGTTTTACGATACTTACTAGTCAGGTACATTCTTAGGCGTTTAATATGCGGTGTTGAGTCCATTTCGTTGAGCAAGGAGTAGCTCTTGTCTATTCCATATTTGGCTTAAGGAACTTTATCTGTGCTCATTTCAATCTCTGGTTTTATGCACCACCCCAACTCACCTTTACCCTTAAGCAAGCATAAGTTGGTTTTCTAAATTTGAGACCCTGTTCTGTTCTGTAATTCAGTTCCTGTGTAGCCAAGTTTACATTCCGTGTATTACTGATATCTTATGATGTTTCTTTTTCTGTGTGACTTATTTCAGTTAGAATCATCATACCTGAATCCACTCATTGTGCTGCTAAGGGCCTGATGACACAGATTTCATTGCTGAGTGATATTGCTTTGTAAGTGAATACCACAACTTCTTTATCCATTTTTCACTTTCTGCGATGTTGAACTTGTACTGTAAACGAGGTTCTTGTACACAGAGCCGTTCCAAACTTTGGGGTGGCTGTGTCTTTTTGATTTTAAATTCCCTAAGCTATAGGACCATAAGTGGAAGTGCCCTAGGCTCTGTTGATTTGTTTTTTAGATGTTTCAGGAAACACCATACACTTCTCCCCAGTGGTTGTTGGCAATTTACATCCCGCCCATCAGCATAACAAGGCTCCCAGTTCTCCATGGCCTGTCCTGCCTTTCTGGATTTTACACTTTTTTCAGATGGCCCTTTTGACCGGGGGGAAGTGAGACTTCATTGTAGTGCAGATTTCCTTTGCAAGCTTGCCTGGTTGGCCAAAAAGGGCGTATGCGTTTTTTCCTGAATATATTCAGGAAAAAACGCATACGCCCTTTTTGGCCAAGTGCATCATTGTGGACGTCCTGCCTCTTTTCCTATGCTTTGAATGCAATTCCAGTCTACCTCCTGAAATCGGTTTCCTGCAATTCTGCCCCGCTTTCAAGTCCTCTTGGCAGCCTTACTTCAGTCTATTTTTGGACGATAGCTGTCATTTATAACTCTGCAGGTTTGTGAATTACAGTGCCCCTGAGCTCCTTTCTTCAACTCGCTTTCTTGTGAGCTGGCCGCAACACCGCAGGATGGCTTCAGGCCCTAATCTGGTTCCGGCCCGGCATGCTGAGCCTTTGGTTATTTCCTCTTCCTGGTGGGAAATGAGAGTTAAATTTGCCCGTCCAGACACCTCCAGCTAGCCTCTCATTGGTTCTCGCTATTCTTGTTCATCTTCCGCAGAAATTGCAAACTGGGCCAAACAGGAGGTTAAAGGCGCTGACTCTCCAAGTGGGGAGAGTGTTAGTAAAGCGTCTGGAATGTTGCACCCGAGTACCAGGGGAAGAAATCTGAGACATATTTGAACACGTCTCCCGTTCACATGGTTGATCATACTTGGGTTCCACATGCATGTTTTAGCTGAAGGAAGAATACCTAAAACCTGGGTAGTTGAAACCCGTGGAATGGGTACCATGCAATATGACTTCAAAGGGTCTTCATTTGCTCACCGAACCTCTCCAATCCTATCACTGCTGCGTTTATGCCCCTGTACACATGCTTGATTCTCTTTCGGAGACATAGCAATCCATAGGTTTTAAGATACTTACTAGTCAGGTACATTCTTAGGCGTTTAATATGCGGTGTTGAGTCCATTTCGTTGAGCAAGGAGTAGCTCTTGTCTATTCCATATTTGGCTTAAGGAACTTTATCTGTGCTCATTTCAATCTCTGGTTTTATGCAGCACCCCAACTCACCTTTCCCCTTAAGCAAGCATAAGTTGGTTTTCTAAATTTGAGACCCTGTTCTGTTTTGGAATTCAGTTCCTGTGTAGCCAAGTTTACATTCCGTGTATTAGTGATATCTTATGATGTTTCTTTTTCTGTGTGACTTATTTCAGTTAGAATCATCGTACCTGAATCCACTCATTATGCTGCTACGGGCCTGATGACATAGATTTCATTGCTGAGTGATACTGCATTATACGTAAGTACCACAAGTTCTTTATCCATTTTTCACTTTCTGTGATATTGAACTTGTACGGTAAACGAGGTTCTTGTAAACAGAGGCGTCCCAAACTTTGGGGTGGCTGTGTCTTTTTGATTTTAATTTCCCTAAGCTATAGGACCATAAGTGGAAGTGCCCTAGGCTCTGTTGCTTTGTTTTTTAGATGTTTCAGGAAACACCATACACTTCTCCCGAGTGTCTGTTGGCAATTTACATCCCACCCATCAGCATAACAAGGCTCCCAGTTCTCCATGGCCTGTCCTGCCTTTCTGGAGTTTACACTTTTTTCAGATGGCCCTTTACCGGGGGGAAGTGAGACTTCATTGTAGTGCAGATTTCCTTTGCAAGTTTGCTTGGTTGGCCAAAAAGGGCGTATGCGTTTTTTCCTGAATATATTCAGGAAAAAACGCATACGCCCTTTTTGGCCAAGTGCATCATTGTGGACGTTCTGCCTCTTTTCCTATGCTTTCAATGCAATTCCAGTCTACCTCCTGAAATCGGTTTCCTGCAATTCTGCCCCGCTTTCAAGTCCTCTTGGCAGCCTTACTTCAGTCTATTTTTGGACGATAGCTGTCATTTATAACTCTGCAGGTTTGTGAATTGCAGTGCCCCTGAGCTCCTTTCTTCAACTCGCTTTCTTGTGACCTGGCCGCAACACCGCAGGATGTTTTCAGGCCCTAATCTGGTTCTGGCACGGCACGCTGAGCCTTTGGTTAATTCCTCTTCCTGGTGGGAAATGAGAGTTAAATTTGCCCGTCCAGACACCTCCAGCTAGCCTCTCACTGGTTCTCGCTATTCCTGTTCATCTTCCACAGAAATTGCAAACTGGGCCAAACAGGAGGTTAAAGGGACTGACTCTCCAAGTGGGGAGAGTGTTAGTAAAGCGTCTGGAATGTTGCACCCGAGTACCAGGGTACGAAAACTGAGACATATTTGAACACGTCTCCCGATCACATGGTTGAACATACTCTTGGTTCCACATGCATGTTTTAGATGAAGGAAGAATACCTTAAACCTGGGTAGTTGAAACCCGTGGAATGGGTACCATGCAATATGACTTCAAAGGGTCTTCATTTGCTCACCGAACCTCTCCAATCCTATCACTGCTGCGTTTATGCCCCTGTACACATGCTTGATTCTCTTTCGGAGACATAGCAATCCATAGGTTTTACGATAGTTACTATTCAGGTGCATTCTTAGGCGTTTAATATGGGGTTTTGTGTCCATTTCGTTGAGCAAGGAGTAGCTCTTGTCTATTCCATATTTGGCTTAAGGAACTTTATCTGTGCTCATTTCAATCTCTGGTTTTATGCAGCACCCCAACTCACCTTTCCCCTTAAGCAAGCATAAGTTGGTTTTCTAAATTTGAGACCCTGTTCTGTTTTGGAATGCAGTTCCTGTGTAGCCAAGTTTACATTCCGTGTATTAGTGATATCTTATGATGTTTCTCTTTCTGTGTGACTTATTTCAGTTAGAATCATCGTACCTGAATCCACTCATTGTGCTGCTAAGGGCCTGATGACACAGATTTCATTGCTGAGTGATATTGCTTTGTAAGTAAATACCACAACTTCTTTATCCATTTTTCAATTTCTGCGATGTTGAACTTGTACTGTAAACGAGGTTCTTGTAAACAGAGCCGTTCCAAACTTTGGGGTGGCTGTGTCTTTTTGATTTTAAATTCCCTAAGCTATAGGACCATAAGTGGAAGTGCCCTAGGCTCTGTTGCTTTGTATTTTAGATGTTTCAAGAAACACCATACACTTCTCCCGAGTGGTTGTTGGCAATTTACATCCCGCCCATCAGCATAACAAGGCTCCCAGTTCTCCATGGCCTGTCCTGCCTTTCTGGATTTTACACTTTTTTCAGATGGCCCTTTTGACCGGGGGGAAGTGAGACTTCATTGTAGTGCAGATTTCCTTTGCAAGCTTGCTTGGTTGGCCAAAAAGGGCGTATGCGTTTTTTCCTGAATATATTCAGGAAAAAACGCATACGCCCTTTTTGGCCAAGTGCATCATTGTGGACGTTCTGCCTCTTTTCCTATGCTTTCAATGCAATTCCAGTCTACCTCCTGAAATCGGTTTCCTGCAATTCTGCCCTGCTTTCAAGTCCTCTTGGCAGCCTTACTTCAGTCTATTTTTGGACGATAGCTGTCATTTATAACTCTGCAGGTTTGTGAATTACAGTGCCCCTGAGCTCCTTTCTTCAACTCGCTTTCTTTTGAGCTGGCCGCAACACCGCAGGATGGCTTCAGGCCCTAATCTGGTTCCGGCACGGCACGCTGAGCCTTTGGTTATTTCCTCTTCCTGGTGGGAAATGAGAGTTAAATTTGCCCGTCCAGACACCTCCAGCTAGTCTCTCATTGGTTCTCGCTATTCCTGTTCATCTTCCAAGAAATTGCAAACTGGGCCAAACAGGAGGTTAAAGGCGCTGACTCTCCAAGTGGGGAGACTGTTAGTAAAGCGTCTGGAATGTTGCACCCGAGTACCAGGGGAGGAAAACTGAGACATATTTGAACACGTCTCCCGTTCACATGGTTGATCATACTTGGGTTCCACATGCATCTTTTAGCTGAAGGAAGAATACCTTAAACCTGGGTATTTGAAACCCGTGAAATGGGTACCATGCAATATGACTTCAAAGGGTCTTCATTTGCTCACCGAACCTCTCCAATCCTATCACTGCTGCGTTTATGCCCCTGTACACATGCTTGATTCTCTTTCGGAGACATAGCAATCCATAGGTTTTACGATACTTACTAGTCAGGTACATTCTTAGGCGTTTAATATGCGGTGTTGAGTCCATTTCGTTGAGCAAGGAGTAGCTCTTGTCTATTCCATATTTGGCTTAAGGAACTTTATCTGTGCTCATTTCAATCTCTGGTTTTATGCACCACCCCAACTCACCTTTACCCTTAAGCAAGCATAAGTTGGTTTTCTAAATTTGAGACCCTGTTCTGTTCTGTAATTCAGTTCCTGTGTAGCCAAGTTTACATTCCGTGTATTACTGATATCTTATGATGTTTCTTTTTCTGTGTGACTTATTTCAGTTAGAATCATCATACCTGAATCCACTCATTGTGCTGCTAAGGGCCTGATGACACAGATTTCATTGCTGAGTGATATTGCTTTGTAAGTGAATACCACAACTTCTTTATCCATTTTTCACTTTCTGCGATGTTGAACTTGTACTGTAAACGAGGTTCTTGTACACAGAGCCGTTCCAAACTTTGGGGTGGCTGTGTCTTTTTGATTTTAAATTCCCTAAGCTATAGGACCATAAGTGGAAGTGCCCTAGGCTCTGTTGATTTGTATTTTAGATGTTTCAAGAAACACCATACACTTCTCCCGAGTGGTTGTTGGCAATTTACATCCCGCCCATCAGCATAACAAGGCTCCCAGTTCTCCATGGCCTGTCCTGCCTTTCTGGATTTTACACTTTTTTCAGATGGCCCTTTTGACCGGGGGGAAGTGAGACTTCATTGTAGTGCAGATTTCCTTTGCAAGCTTGCTTGGTTGGCCAAAAAGGGCGTATGCGTTTTTTCCTGAATATATTCAGGAAAAAACACATACGCCCTTTTTGGCCAAGTGCATCATTGTGGACGTTCTGCCTCTTTTCCTATGTTTGCAATGCAATTCCAGTCTACCTCCTGAAATCGGTTTCCTGCAATTCTGCCCCGCTTTCAAGTCCTCTTGGCAGCCTTACTTCAGTCTATTTTTGGACGATAGCTGTCATTTATAACTCTGCAGGTTTGTGAATTACAGTGCTCCTGAGCTCCTTTCTTTAACTCGCTTTCTTGTGACCTGGCCGCAACACCGCAGGATGTCTTCAGGCCCTAATCTGGTTCTGGCACGGCACGCTGAGCCTTTGGTTAATTCCTCTTCCTGGTGGGAAATGAGAGTTAAATTTGCCCGTCCAGACACCTCCAGCTAGCCTCTCATTGGTTCTCGCTATTCCTGTTCATCTTCCGCAGAAATTGCAAACTGGGCCAAACAGGAGGTTAAAGGCGCTGACTCTCCAAGTGGGGAGAGTGTTAGTAAAGCGTCTGGAATGTTGCACCCGAGTACCAGGGTACGAAAACTGAGACATATTTGAACACGTCTCCCGATCACATGGTTGATCATACTCTAGGTTCCACATGCATGTTTTAGCTGAAGGCAGAATACCTTAAACCTGGGTAGTTGAAACCCGTGGAATGGGTACCATGCAATATGACTTCAAAGGGTCTTCATTTGCTCACCGAACCTCTCCAATCCTATCACTGCTGCGTTTATGCCCCTGTACACATGCTTGATTCTCTTTCGGAGACATAGCAATCCATAGGTGTTAAGATACTTACTAGTCAGGTACATTCTTAGGCGTTTAATATGGGGTTTTGAGTCCATTTCGTTGAGCAAGGAGTAGCTCTTGTCTATTCCATATTTGGCTTAAGGAACTTTATCTGTGCTCATTTCAATCTCTGGTTTTATGCAGCACCCCAACTCACCTTTCCCCTTAAGCAAGCATAAGTTGGTTTTCTAAATTTGAGACCCTGTTCTGTTTTGGAATGCAGTTCCTGTGTAGCCAAGTTTACATTCCGTGTATTAGTGATATCTTATGATGTTTCTTTTTCTGTGTGACTTATTTCAGTTAGAATCATCGTACCTGAATCCACTCATTATGCTGCTACGGGCCTGATGACATAGATTTCATTGCTGAGTGATACTGCATTGTACGTAAGTACCACAAGTTCTTTATCCATTTTTCACTTTCTGTGATATTGAACTTGTACGGTAAACGAGGTTCTTGTAAACGGAGGCGTCCCAAACTTTGGGGTGGCTGTGTCTTTTTGATTTTAATTTCCCTAAGCTATAGGACCATAAGTGGAAGTGCCCTAGGCTCTGTTGCTTTGTTTTTTAGATGTTTCAGGAAACACCATACACTTCTCCGGAGTGGCTGTTGGCAATTTACATCCCGCCCATCAGCATAACAAGGCTCCCAGTTCTCCATGGCCTGTCCTGCCTTTCTGGATTTTACACTTTTTTCAGATGGCCCTTTTGACCGGGGGGAAGTGCGACTTCATTGTAGTGCAGATTTCCTTTGCAAGCTTGCTTGGTTGGCCAAAAAGGGCGTATGCGTTTTTTCCTGAATATATTCAGGAAAAAACGCATACGCCCTTTTTGGCCAAGTGCATCATTGTGGACGTTCTGCCTCTTTTCCTATGCTTTCAATGCAATTCCAGTCTACCTCCTGAAATCGGATTCCTGCAATTCTGCCCCGCTTTCAAGTCCTCTTGGCAGCCTTACTTTAGTCTATTTTTGGACGATACCTGTCATTTATAACTCTGCAGGTTTGTGAATTACAGTGCCCCTGAGCTCCTTTCTTCAACTCGCTTTCTTTTGAGCTGGCCGCAACACCGCAGGATGGCTTCAGGCCCTAATCTGGTTCCGGTACGGCACGCTGAGCCTTTGGTTATTTCCTCTTCCTGGTGGGAAATGAGAGTTAAATTTGCCCGTCCAGACACCTCCAGCTAGTCTCTCATTGGTTCTCGCTATTCCTGTTCATCTTCCGCAGAAATTGCAAACTGGGCCAAACAGGAGGTTAAAGGGACTGACTCTCCAAGTGGGGAGAGTGTTAGTAAAGCGTCTGGAATGTTGCACCCGAGTACCAGGGGAGGAAAACTGAGACATATTTGAACACGTCTCCCGTTCACATGGTTGATCATACTTGGGTTCCACATGCATGTTTTAGCTGAAGGAAGAATACCTAAAACCTGGGTAGTTGAAACCCGTGGAATGGGTACCATGCAATATGACTTCAAAGGGTCTTCATTTGCTCACCGAACCTCTCCAATCCTATCACTGCTGCGTTTATGCCCCTGTACACATGCTTGATTCTCTTTCGGAGACATAGCAATCCATAGGTTTTAAGATACTTACTAGTCAGGTACATTCTTAGGCGTTTAATATGCGGTGTTGAGTCCATTTCGTTGAGCAAGGAGTAGCTCTTGTCTATTCCATATTTGGCTTAAGGAACTTTATCTGTGCTCATTTCGATCTCTGGTTATGCAGCACCCCAATTCACCTTTCCCCTTAAGCAAGCATAAGTTGGTTTTCTAAATTTGAGACCCTGTTCTGTTCTGTAGTTCATTTACTGTGTAGCCAAGTTTACATTCCGTGTATTACTGATATATTATGATGTTTCTTTTTCTGTGTGACTTATTTCAGTTAGAATCATCATACCTGAATCCACTCATTGTGCTGCTAAGGGCCTGATGACATAGATTTCATTGCTGAGTGATATTGCTTTGTAAGTAAATACCACAACTTCTTTATCCATTTTTCACTTTCTGCGATGTTGAACTTGTACTGTAAACGAGGTTCTTGTAAACAGAGCCGTTTCAAACTTTGGGGTGGCTGTGTCTTTTTTATTTTAATTTCCCTAAGCTATAGGACCATAAGTGGAAGTGCCCTAGGCTCTGTTGATTTGTTTTTTAGATGTTTCAGGAAACACCATACACTTCTCCCCAGTGGTTGTTGGCAATTTACATCCCGCCCATCAGCATAACAAGGCTCCCAGTTCTCCATGGCCTGTCCTGCCTTTCTGGATTTTACACTTTTTTCAGATGGCCCTTTTGACCGGGGGGAAGTGAGACTTCATTGTAGTGCAGATTTCCTTTGCAAGCTTGCCTGGTTGGCCAAAAAGGGCGTATGCGTTTTTTCCTGAATATATTCAGGAAAAAACGCATACGCCCTTTTTGGCCAAGTGCATCATTGTGGACGTCCTGCCTCTTTTCCTATGCTTTGAATGCAATTCCAGTCTACCTCCTGAAATCGGTTTCCTGCAATTCTGCCCCGCTTTCAAGTCCTCTTGGCAGCCTTACTTCAGTCTATTTTTGGACGATAGCTGTCATTTATAACTCTGCAGGTTTGTGAATTACAGTGCCCCTGAGCTCCTTTCTTCAACTCGCTTTCTTGTGAGCTGGCCGCAACACCGCAGGATGGCTTCAGGCCCTAATCTGGTTCCGGCCCGGCATGCTGAGCCTTTGGTTATTTCCTCCTCCTGGTGGGAAATGAGAGTTAAATTTGCCCGTCCAGACACCTCCAGCTAGCCTCTCATTGGTTCTCGCTATTCTTGTTCATCTTCCGCAGAAATTGCAAACTGGGCCAAACAGGAGGTTAAAGGCGCTGACTCTCCAAGTGGGGAGAGTGTTAGTAAAGCGTCTGGAATGTTGCACCCGAGTACCAGGGGAAGAAATCTGAGACATATTTGAACACGTCTCCCGTTCACATGGTTGATCATACTTGGGTTCCACATGCATGTTTTAGCTGAAGGAAGAATACCTAAAACCTGGGTAGTTGAAACCCGTGGAATGGGTACCATGCAATATGACTTCAAAGGGTCTTCATTTGCTCACCGAACCTCTCCAATCCTATCACTGCTGCGTTTATGCCCCTGTACACATGCTTGATTCTCTTTCGGAGACATAGCAATCCATAGGTTTTAAGATACTTACTAGTCAGGTACATTCTTAGGCGTTTAATATGCGGTGTTGAGTCCATTTCGTTGAGCAAGGAGTAGCTCTTGTCTATTCCATATTTGGCTTAAGGAACTTTATCTGTGCTCATTTCAATCTCTGGTTTTATGCAGCACCCCAACTCACCTTTCCCCTTAAGCAAGCATAAGTTGGTTTTCTAAATTTGAGACCCTGTTCTGTTTTGGAATTCAGTTCCTGTGTAGCCAAGTTTACATTCCGTGTATTAGTGATATCTTATGATGTTTCTTTTTCTGTGTGACTTATTTCAGTTAGAATCATCGTACCTGAATCCACTCATTATGCTGCTACGGGCCTGATGACATAGATTTCATTGCTGAGTGATACTGCATTATACGTAAGTACCACAAGTTCTTTATCCATTTTTCACTTTCTGTGATATTGAACTTGTACGGTAAACGAGGTTCTTGTAAACAGAGGCGTCCCAAACTTTGGGGTGGCTGTGTCTTTTTGATTTTAATTTCCCTAAGCTATAGGACCATAAGTGGAAGTGCCCTAGGCTCTGTTGCTTTGTTTTTTAGATGTTTCAGGAAACACCATACACTTCTCCCGAGTGTCTGTTGGCAATTTACATCCCACCCATCAGCATAACAAGGCTCCCAGTTCTCCATGGCCTGTCCTGCCTTTCTGGAGTTTACACTTTTTTCAGATGGCCCTTTACCGGGGGGAAGTGAGACTTCATTGTAGTGCAGATTTCCTTTGCAAGTTTGCTTGGTTGGCCAAAAAGGGCGTATGCGTTTTTTCCTGAATATATTCAGGAAAAAACGCATACGCCCTTTTTGGCCAAGTGCATCATTGTGGACGTTCTGCCTCTTTTCCTATGCTTTCAATGCAATTCCAGTCTACCTCCTGAAATCGGTTTCCTGCAATTCTGCCCCGCTTTCAAGTCCTCTTGGCAGCCTTACTTCAGTCTATTTTTGGACGATAGCTGTCATTTATAACTCTGCAGGTTTGTGAATTGCAGTGCCCCTGAGCTCCTTTCTTCAACTCGCTTTCTTGTGACCTGGCCGCAACACCGCAGGATGTTTTCAGGCCCTAATCTGGTTCTGGCACGGCACGCTGAGCCTTTGGTTAATTCCTCTTCCTGGTGGGAAATGAGAGTTAAATTTGCCCGTCCAGACACCTCCAGCTAGCCTCTCACTGGTTCTCGCTATTCCTGTTCATCTTCCACAGAAATTGCAAACTGGGCCAAACAGGAGGTTAAAGGGACTGACTCTCCAAGTGGGGAGAGTGTTAGTAAAGCGTCTGGAATGTTGCACCCGAGTACCAGGGTACGAAAACTGAGACATATTTGAACACGTCTCCCGATCACATGGTTGAACATACTCTAGGTTCCACATGCATGTTTTAGATGAAGGAAGAATACCTTAAACCTGGGTAGTTGAAACCCGTGGAATGGGTACCATGCAATATGACTTCAAAGGGTCTTCATTTGCTCACGAACCTCTCCAATCCTATCACTGCTGCGTTTATGCCCCTGTACACATGCTTGATTCTCTTTCGGAGACATAGCAATCCATAGGTTTTACGATAGTTACTATTCAGGTGCATTCTTAGGCGTTTAATATGGGGTTTTGTGTCCATTTCGTTGAGCAAGGAGTAGCTCTTGTCTATTCCATATTTGGCTTAAGGAACTTTATCTGTGCTCATTTCAATCTCTGGTTTTATGCAGCACCCCAACTCACCTTTCCCCTTAAGCAAGCATAAGTTGGTTTTCTAAATTTGAGACCCTGTTCTGTTTTGGAATGCAGTTCCTGTGTAGCCAAGTTTACATTCCGTGTATTAGTGATATCTTATGATGTTTCTCTTTCTGTGTGACTTATTTCAGTTAGAATCATCGTACCTGAATCCACTCATTATGCTGCTACGGGCCTGATGACACAGATTTCATTGCTGAGTGATATTGCTTTGTACGTAAATACCACAACTTCTTTATCCATTTTTCACTTTCTGCGATGTTGAACTTGTACTGTAAACGAGGTTCTTGTAAACAGAGCCGTTCCAACCTTTGGGGTGGCTGTGTCTTTTTGATTTTAATTTCCCTAAGCTATAGGACCATAAGTGGAAGTGCCCTAGGTTCTGTTGCTTTGTTTTTTAGATGTTTCAGGAAACACCATACACTTCTCCCGAGTGGTTGTTGGCAATTTACATCCCGCCCATCAGCATAACAAGGCTCCCAGTTCTCCATGGCCTGTCCTGCCTTTCTGGATTTTACACTTTTTTCAGATGGCCCTTTTGACCGGGGGGGGAAGTGAGACTTCATTGTAGTGCAGATTTCCTTTGCAAGCTTGCTTGGTTGGCCAAAAAGGGCGTATGCGTTTTTTCCTGAATATATTCAGGAAAAAACGCATACGCCCTTTTTGGCCAAGTGCATCATTGTGGACGTTCTGCCTCTTTTCCTATGCTTTCAATGCAATTCCAGTCTACCTCCTGAAATCGGTTTCCTGCAATTCTGCCCCGCTTTCAAGTCCTCTTGGAAGCCTTACTTCAGTCTATTTTTGGACGATAGCTGTCATTTATAACTCTGCAGGTTTGTGAATTACAGTGCCCCTGAGCTCGTTTCTTCAACTCGCTTTCTTGTGACCTGGCCGCAACACCGCAGGATGGCTTCAGGCCCTAATCTGGTTCCGGCCCGGCATGCTGAGCCTTTGGTTATTTCCTCTTCCTGGTGGGAAATGAGAGTTAAATTTGCCCGTCCAGACACCTCCAGCTAGTCTCTCATTGGTTCTCGCTATTCCTGTTCATCTTCCGCAGAAATTGCAAACTGGGCCAAACAGGAGGTTAAAGGCGCTGACTCTCCAAGTGGGGAGAGTGTTAGTAAAGCGTCTGGAATGTTGCACCCGAGTACCAGGGGAGGAAAACTGAGACATATTTGAACACGTCTCCCGTTCACATGGTTGATCATACTTGGGTTCCACATGCATGTTTTAGCTGAAGGAAGAATACCTTAAACCTCGGTAGTTGAAACCCGTGGAATGGGTACCATACAATATGACTTCAAAGGTTCTTCATTTGCTCACCGAACCTCTCCAATCCTATCACTGCTGCGTTTATGCCCCTGTACACATGCTTGATTCTCTTTCGGAGACTTAGCAATCCATAGGTTTTAAGTACTTACTAGTCAGGTACATTCTTAGGCGTTTAATATGCGGTGTTGAGTCCATTTCGTTGAGCAAGGAGTAGCTCTTGTCTATTCCATATTTGGCTTAAGGAACTTTATCTGTGCTCATTTCGATCTCTGGTTATGCAGCACCCCAATTCACCTTTCCCCTTAAGCAAGCATAAGTTGGTTTTCTAAATTTGAGACCCTGTTCTGTTCTGTAATTCAGTTCCTGTGTAGCCAAGTTTACATTCCGTGTATTACTGATATATTATGATGTTTCTTTTTCTGTGTGACTTATTTCAGTTAGAATCATCATACCTGAATCCACTCATTGTGCTGCTAAGGGCCTGATGACATAGATTTCATTGCTGAGTGATATTGCTTTGTAAGTAAATACCATAACTTCTTTATCCATTTTTCACTTTCTGCGATGTTGAACTTGTACTGTAAACGAGGTTCTTGTAAACAGAGCCGTTTCAAACTTTGGGGTGGCTGTGTCTTTTTTATTTTAATTTCCCTAAGCTATAGGACCATAAGTGGAAGTGCCCTAGGCTCTGTTGATTTGTTTTTTAGATGTTTCAGGAAACACCATACACTTCTCCCGAGTGGTTGTTGGCAATTTACATCCCGCCCATCAGCATAACAAGGCTCCCAGTTCTCCATGGCCTGTCCTGCCTTTCTGGATTTTACACTTTTTTCAGATGGCCCTTTTGACCAGGGGGAAGTGAGACTTCATTGTAGTGCAGATTTCCTTTGCAAGCTTGCTTGGTTGGCCAAAAAGGGCGTATGCGTTTTTTCCTGAATATATTCAGGAAAAAACGCATACGCCCTTTTTGGCCAAGTGCATCATTGTGGACGTTCTGCCTCTTTTCCTATGCTTTCAATGCAATTCCAGTCTACCTCCTGAAATCGGTTTCCTGCAATTCTGCCCCGCTTTCAAGTCCTCTTGGCAGCCTTACTTCAGTCTATTTTTGGACGATAGCTGTCATTTATAACTCTGCAGGTTTGTGAATTACAGTGCCCCTGAGCTCCTTTCTTCAACTCGCTTTCTTGTGAGCTGGCCGAAACACCCAGGATGGCTTCAGGCCCTAATCTGGTTCCGGTACGGCACGCTGAGCATTTGGTTATTTCCTCTTCCTGGTGGTAAATGAGAGTTAAATTTGCCCGTCCAGACACCTCCAGCTAGCCTCTCATTGGTTCTCGCTATTCCTGTTCATCTTCCGCAGAAATTGCAAACTGGGCCAAACAGGAGGTTAAAGGCGCTCACTTTCCAAGTTGGGAGAGTATTAGTAAAGTGTCTGGAATGTTGCACCCGAGTACCAGGGGAAGAAAACTGAGACATATTTGAACACATCTCCCGTTCACATGGTTGATCATACTTGGGTTCCACATGCATGTTTTAGCTGAAGGAAGAATACCTAAAAGCTGGGTAGTTGAAACCCGTGGAATGGGTACCATGCAATATGACTTCAAAGGGTCTTCATTTGCTCACCGAACCTCTCCAATCCTATCACTGCTGTGTTTATTGCCCCTGTACACATGCTTGATTCTCTTTCGGAGACATAGCAATCCATAGGTTTTAAGATACTTACTAGTCAGGTACATTCTTAGGCATTTAATATGCGGTGTTGAGTCCATTTCGTTGAGCAAGGAGTAGCTCTTGTCTATTCCATATTTGGCTTAAGGAACTTTATCTGTGCTCATTTCAATCTCTGGTTTTATGCAGCACCCCTACTCACCTTTACCCTTAAGCAAGCATAAGTTGGTTTTCTAAATTTGAGTCACTGTTCTGTTCTGTAATTCAGTTCCTGTGTAGCCAAGTTTCCATTCCGTGTATTAGTGATATCTTATGATGTTTCTTTTTCTGTGTGACTTATTTCAGTTAGAATCATCATACCTGAATCCACTCATTGTGCTGCTAAGGGCCTGGTGACATAGATTTCATTGCTGAGTGATACTGCATTATACGTAAGTACCACAAGTTCTTTATCCATTTTTCACTTTCTGTGATATTGAACTTGTACGGTAAACGAGGTTCTTGTAAACAGAGGCGTCCCAAACTTTGGGGTGGCTGTGTCTTTTTGATTTTAATTTCCCTAAGCTATAGGACCATAAGTGGAAGTGCCCTAGGCTCTGTTGCTTTGTTTTTTAGATGTTTCAGGAAACACCATACACTTCTCCCGAGTGTCTGTTGGCAATTTACATCCCACCCATCAGCATAACAAGGCTCCCAGTTCTCCATGGCCTGTCCTGCCTTTCTGGAGTTTACACTTTTTTCAGATGGCCCTTTACCGGGGGGAAGTGAGACTTCATTGTAGTGCAGATTTCCTTTGCAAGTTTGCTTGGTTGGCCAAAAAGGGCGTATGCGTTTTTTCCTGAATATATTCAGGAAAAAACGCATACGCCCTTTTTGGCCAAGTGCATCATTGTGGACGTTCTGCCTCTTTTCCTATGCTTTCAATGCAATTCCAGTCTACCTCCTGAAATCGGTTTCCTGCAATTCTGCCCCGCTTTCAAGTCCTCTTGGCAGCCTTACTTCAGTCTATTTTTGGACGATAGCTGTCATTTATAACTCTGCAGGTTTGTGAATTGCAGTGCCCCTGAGCTCCTTTCTTCAACTCGCTTTCTTGTGACCTGGCCGCAACACCGCAGGATGTTTTCAGGCCCTAATCTGGTTCTGGCACGGCACGCTGAGCCTTTGGTTAATTCCTCTTCCTGGTGGGAAATGAGAGTTAAATTTGCCCGTCCAGACACCTCCAGCTAGCCTCTCACTGGTTCTCGCTATTCCTGTTCATCTTCCACAGAAATTGCAAACTGGGCCAAACAGGAGGTTAAAGGGACTGACTCTCCAAGTGGGGAGAGTGTTAGTAAAGCGTCTGGAATGTTGCACCCGAGTACCAGGGTACGAAAACTGAGACATATTTGAACACGTCTCCCGATCACATGGTTGAACATACTCTAGGTTCCACATGCATGTTTTAGATGAAGGAAGAATACCTTAAACCTGGGTAGTTGAAACCCGTGGAATGGGTACCATGCAATATGACTTCAAAGGGTCTTCATTTGCTCACGAACCTCTCCAATCCTATCACTGCTGCGTTTATGCCCCTGTACACATGCTTGATTCTCTTTCGGAGACATAGCAATCCATAGGTTTTACGATAGTTACTATTCAGGTGCATTCTTAGGCGTTTAATATGGGGTTTTGTGTCCATTTCGTTGAGCAAGGAGTAGCTCTTGTCTATTCCATATTTGGCTTAAGGAACTTTATCTGTGCTCATTTCAATCTCTGGTTTTATGCAGCACCCCAACTCACCTTTCCCCTTAAGCAAGCATAAGTTGGTTTTCTAAATTTGAGACCCTGTTCTGTTTTGGAATGCAGTTCCTGTGTAGCCAAGTTTACATTCCGTGTATTAGTGATATCTTATGATGTTTCTCTTTCTGTGTGACTTATTTCAGTTAGAATCATCGTACCTGAATCCACTCATTATGCTGCTACGGGCCTGATGACACAGATTTCATTGCTGAGTGATATTGCTTTGTACGTAAATACCACAACTTCTTTATCCATTTTTCACTTTCTGCGATGTTGAACTTGTACTGTAAACGAGGTTCTTGTAAACAGAGCCGTTCCAACCTTTGGGGTGGCTGTGTCTTTTTGATTTTAATTTCCCTAAGCTATAGGACCATAAGTGGAAGTGCCCTAGGTTCTGTTGCTTTGTTTTTTAGATGTTTCAGGAAACACCATACACTTCTCCCGAGTGGTTGTTGGCAATTTACATCCCGCCCATCAGCATAACAAGGCTCCCAGTTCTCCATGGCCTGTCCTGCCTTTCTGGATTTTACACTTTTTTCAGATGGCCCTTTTGACCGGGGGGGAAGTGAGACTTCATTGTAGTGCAGATTTCCTTTGCAAGCTTGCTTGGTTGGCCAAAAAGGGCGTATGCGTTTTTTCCTGAATATATTCAGGAAAAAACGCATACGCCCTTTTTGGCCAAGTGCATCATTGTGGACGTTCTGCCTCTTTTCCTATGCTTTCAATGCAATTCCAGTCTACCTCCTGAAATCGGTTTCCTGCAATTCTGCCCCGCTTTCAAGTCCTCTTGGCAGCCTTACTTCAGTCTATTTTTGGACGATAGCTGTCATTTATAACTCTGCAGGTTTGTGAATTACAGTGCCCCTGAGCTCGTTTCTTCAACTCGCTTTCTTGTGACCTGGCCGCAACACCGCAGGATGGCTTCAGGCCCTAATCTGGTTCCGGCCCGGCATGCTGAGCCTTTGGTTATTTCCTCTTCCTGGTGGGAAATGAGAGTTAAATTTGCCCGTCCAGACACCTCCAGCTAGTCTCTCATTGGTTCTCGCTATTCCTGTTCATCTTCCGCAGAAATTGCAAACTGGGCCAAACAGGAGGTTAAAGGCGCTGACTCTCCAAGTGGGGAGAGTGTTAGTAAAGCGTCTGGAATGTTGCACCCGAGTACCAGGGGAGGAAAACTGAGACATATTTGAACACGTCTCCCGTTCACATGGTTGATCATACTTGGGTTCCACATGCATGTTTTAGCTGAAGGAAGAATACCTTAAACCTCGGTAGTTGAAACCCGTGGAATGGGTACCATACAATATGACTTCAAAGGTTCTTCATTTGCTCACCGAACCTCTCCAATCCTATCACTGCTGCGTTTATGCCCCTGTACACATGCTTGATTCTCTTTCGGAGACTTAGCAATCCATAGGTTTTAAGTACTTACTAGTCAGGTACATTCTTAGGCGTTTAATATGCGGTGTTGAGTCCATTTCGTTGAGCAAGGAGTAGCTCTTGTCTATTCCATATTTGGCTTAAGGAACTTTATCTGTGCTCATTTCGATCTCTGGTTATGCAGCACCCCAATTCACCTTTCCCCTTAAGCAAGCATAAGTTGGTTTTCTAAATTTGAGACCCTGTTCTGTTCTGTAATTCAGTTCCTGTGTAGCCAAGTTTACATTCCGTGTATTACTGATATATTATGATGTTTCTTTTTCTGTGTGACTTATTTCAGTTAGAATCATCATACCTGAATCCACTCATTGTGCTGCTAAGGGCCTGATGACATAGATTTCATTGCTGAGTGATATTGCTTTGTAAGTAAATACCATAACTTCTTTATCCATTTTTCACTTTCTGCGATGTTGAACTTGTACTGTAAACGAGGTTCTTGTAAACAGAGCCGTTTCAAACTTTGGGGTGGCTGTGTCTTTTTTATTTTAATTTCCCTAAGCTATAGGACCATAAGTGGAAGTGCCCTAGGCTCTGTTGATTTGTTTTTTAGATGTTTCAGGAAACACCATACACTTCTCCCGAGTGGTTGTTGGCAATTTACATCCCGCCCATCAGCATAACAAGGCTCCCAGTTCTCCATGGCCTGTCCTGCCTTTCTGGATTTTACACTTTTTTCAGATGGCCCTTTTGACCAGGGGGAAGTGAGACTTCATTGTAGTGCAGATTTCCTTTGCAAGCTTGCTTGGTTGGCCAAAAAGGGCGTATGCGTTTTTTCCTGAATATATTCAGGAAAAAACGCATACGCCCTTTTTGGCCAAGTGCATCATTGTGGACGTTCTGCCTCTTTTCCTATGCTTTCAATGCAATTCCAGTCTACCTCCTGAAATCGGTTTCCTGCAATTCTGCCCCGCTTTCAAGTCCTCTTGGCAGCCTTACTTCAGTCTATTTTTGGACGATAGCTGTCATTTATAACTCTGCAGGTTTGTGAATTACAGTGCCCCTGAGCTCCTTTCTTCAACTCGCTTTCTTGTGAGCTGGCCGAAACACCCAGGATGGCTTCAGGCCCTAATCTGGTTCCGGTACGGCACGCTGAGCATTTGGTTATTTCCTCTTCCTGGTGGGAAATGAGAGTTAAATTTGCCCGTCCAGACACCTCCAGCTAGCCTCTCATTGGTTCTCGCTATTCCTGTTCATCTTCCGCAGAAATTGCAAACTGGGCCAAACAGGAGGTTAAAGGCGCTCACTTTCCAAGTTGGGAGAGTATTAGTAAAGTGTCTGGAATGTTGCACCCGAGTACCAGGGGAAGAAAACTGAGACATATTTGAACACATCTCCCGTTCACATGGTTGATCATACTTGGGTTCCACATGCATGTTTTAGCTGAAGGAAGAATACCTAAAAGCTGGGTAGTTGAAACCCGTGGAATGGGTACCATGCAATATGACTTCAAAGGGTCTTCATTTGCTCACCGAACCTCTCCAATCCTATCACTGCTGTGTTTATTGCCCCTGTACACATGCTTGATTCTCTTTCGGAGACATAGCAATCCATAGGTTTTAAGATACTTACTAGTCAGGTACATTCTTAGGCGTTTAATATGCGGTGTTGAGTCCATTTCGTTGAGCAAGGAGTAGCTCTTGTCTATTCCATATTTGGCTTAAGGAACTTTATCTGTGCTCATTTCAATCTCTGGTTTTATGCAGCACCCCAACTCACGTTTCCCCTTTAGCAAGCATAAGTTGGTTTTCTAAATTTGAGACCCTGTTCTGTTTTGGAATGCAGTTCCTGTGTAGCCAAGTTTACATTCCGTGTATTACTGATATCTTATGATGTTTCTTTTTCTGTGTGACTTATTTCAGTTAGAATCATCATACCTGAATCCACTCATTATGCTGCTACGGGCCTGATGACATAGATTTCATTGCTGAGTGATACTGCATTGTACGTAAGTACCACAAGTTCTTTATCCATTTTTCACTTTCTGTGATATTGAACTTGTACGGTAAACGAGGTTCTTGTAAACGGAGGCGTCCCAAACTTTGGGGTGGCTGTGTCTTTTTGATTTTAATTTCCCTAAGCTATAGGACCATAAGTGGAAGTGCCCTAGGCTCTGATGCTTTGTTTTTTAGATGTTTCAGGAAACACCATACACTTCTCCTGAGTGTCTGTTGGCAATTTACATCCCGCCCATCAGCATAACAAGGCTCCCAGTTCTCCATGGCCTGTCCTGCCTTTCTGGAGTTTACACGTTTTTCAGATGGCCCTTTACCGGGGGAAGTGAGACTTCATTGTAGTGCAGATTTCCTTTGCAAGTTTGCTTGGTTGGCCAAAAAGGGCGTATGCGTTTTTTCCTGAATATATTCAGGAAAAAACGCATACGCCCTTTTTGGCCAAGTGCATCATTGTGGACGTTCTGCCTCTTTTCCTATGCTTTCAATGCAATTCCAGTCTACCTCCTGAAATCGGTTTCCTGCAATTCTGCCCCGCTTTCAAGTCCTCTTGGCAGCCTTACTTCAGTCTATTTTTGGACAATAGCTGTCATTTATAACTCTGCAGGTTTGTGAATTGCAGTGCCCCTGAGCTCCTTTCTTCAACTCGCTTTCTTGTGACCTGGCCGCAACACCGCAGGATGTCTTCAGGCCCTAATCTGGTTCTGGCACGGCACGCTGAGCCTTTGGTTAATTCCTCTTCCTGGTGGGAAATGAGAGTTAAATTTGCCCATCCAGACACCTCCAGCTTGCCTCTCATTAGTTCTCGCTATTCCTGTTCATCTTCCACAGAAATTGCAAACTGGGCCAAACAGGAGGTTAAAGGGACTGACTCTCCAAGTGGGGAGAGTGTTAGTAAAGCGTCTGGAATGTTGCACCCGAGTACCAGGGTACGAAAACTGAGACATATTTGAACACGTCTCCCGATCACATGGTTGATCATACTCTAGGTTCCACATGCATGTTTTAGATGAAGGAAGAATACCTTAAACCTGGGTAGTTGAAACCCGTGGAATGGGTACCATACAATATGACTTCAAAGGTTCTTCATTTGCTCACCGAACCTCTCCAATCCTATCACTGCTGCGTTTGTGCCCCTGTACACATGCTTGTTTCTCTTTCGGACACATAGCAATCCATAGGTTTTAAGATACTTACTAGTCAGGTACATTCTTAGGCGTTTAATATGCGGTGTTGAGTCCATTTCGTTGAGCAAGGAGTAGCTCTTGTCTATTCCATATTTGGCTTAAGGAACTTTATCTGTGCTCATTTCGATCTCTGGTTATGCAGCACCCCAATTCACCTTTCCCCTTAAGCAAGCATAAGTTGGTTTTCTAAATTTGAGACCCTGTTCTGTTCTGTAATTCAGTTCCTGTGTAGCCAAGTTTACATTCCGTGTATTACTGATATCTTATGATGTTTCTTTTTCTGTGTGACTTACTTCAGTTAGAATCATCATACCTGAATCCACTCATTGTGCTGCTAAGGGCCTGATGACACAGATTTCATTGCTGAGTGATATTGCTTTGTAAGTAAATACCACAACTTCTTTATCCATTTTTCACTTTCTGCGATGTTGAACTTGTACTGTAAACGAGGTTCTTGTAAACAGAGCCGTTCCAAACTTTGGGGTGGCTGTGTCTTTTTGATTTTAATTTCCCTAAGCTATAGGACCATAAGTGGAAGTGCCCTAGGTTCTGTTGCTTTGTTTTTTAGATGTTTCAGGAAACACCATACACTTCTCCCGAGTGGTTGTTGGCAATTTACATCCCGCCCATCAGCATAACAAGGCTCCCAGTTCTCCATGGCCTGTCCTGCCTTTCTGGATTTTACACTTTTTTCAGATGGCCCTTTTGACCAGGGGGAAGTGAGACTTCATTGTAGTGCAGATTTCCTTTGCAAGCTTGCCTGGTTGGCCAAAAAGGGCGTATGCGTTTTTTCCTGAATATATTCAGGAAAAAACGCATACGCCCTTTTTGGCCAAGTGCATCATTGTGGACGTCCTGCCTCTTTTCCTATGCTTTGAATGCAATTCCAGTCTACCTCCTGAAATCGGTTTCCTGCAATTCTGCCCCGCTTTCAAGTCCTCTTGGCAGCCTTACTTCAGTCTATTTTTGGACGATAGCTGTCATTTATAACTCTGCAGGTTTGTGAATTACAGTGCCCCTGAGCTCCTTTCTTCAACTCGCTTTCTTGTGAGCTGGCCGCAACACCGCAGGATGGCTTCAGGCCCTAATCTGGTTCCGGCCCGGCATGCTGAGCCTTTGGTTATTTCCTCTTCCTGGTGGGAAATGAGAGTTAAATTTGCCCGTCCAGACACCTCCAGCTAGCCTCTCATTGGTTCTCGCTATTCTTGTTCATCTTCCGCAGAAATTGCAAACTGGGCCAAACAGGAGGTTAAAGGCGCTGACTCTCCAAGTGGGGAGAGTGTTAGTAAAGCGTCTGGAATGTTGCACCCGAGTACCAGGGGAAGAAATCTGAGACATATTTGAACACGTCTCCCGTTCACATGGTTGATCATACTTGGGTTCCACATGCATGTTTTAGCTGAAGGAAGAATACCTAAAACCTGGGTAGTTGAAACCCGTGGAATGGGTACCATGCAATATGACTTCAAAGGGTCTTCATTTGCTCACCGAACCTCTCCAATCCTATCACTGCTGCGTTTATGCCCCTGTACACATGCTTGATTCTCTTTCGGAGACATAGCAATCCATAGGTTTTAAGATACTTACTAGTCAGGTACATTCTTAGGCGTTTAATATGCGGTGTTGAGTCCATTTCGTTGAGCAAGGAGTAGCTCTTGTCTATTCCATATTTGGCTTAAGGAACTTTATCTGTGCTCATTTCGATCTCTGGTTATGCAGCACCCCAATTCACCTTTCCCCTTAAGCAAGCATAAGTTGGTTTTCTAAATTTGAGACCCTGTTCTGTTCTGTAATTCAGTTCCTGTGTAGCCAAGTTTACATTCCGTGTATTACTGATATATTATGATGTTTCTTTTTCTGTGTGACTTATTTCAGTTAGAATCATCATACCTGAATCCACTCATTGTGCTGCTAAGGGCCTGATGACATAGATTTCATTGCTGAGTGATATTGCTTTGTAAGTAAATACCATAACTTCTTTATCCATTTTTCACTTTCTGCGATGTTGAACTTGTACTGTAAACGAGGTTCTTGTAAACAGAGCCGTTTCAAACTTTGGGGTGGCTGTGTCTTTTTTATTTTAATTTCCCTAAGCTATAGGACCATAAGTGGAAGTGCCCTAGGCTCTGTTGATTTGTTTTTTAGATGTTTCAGGAAACACCATACACTTCTCCCGAGTGGTTGTTGGCAATTTACATCCCGCCCATCAGCATAACAAGGCTCCCAGTTCTCCATGGCCTGTCCTGCCTTTCTGGATTTTACACTTTTTTCAGATGGCCCTTTTGACCAGGGGGAAGTGAGACTTCATTGTAGTGCAGATTTCCTTTGCAAGCTTGCTTGGTTGGCCAAAAAGGGCGTATGCGTTTTTTCCTGAATATATTCAGGAAAAAACGCATACGCCCTTTTTGGCCAAGTGCATCATTGTGGACGTTCTGCCTCTTTTCCTATGCTTTCAATGCAATTCCAGTCTACCTCCTGAAATCGGTTTCCTGCAATTCTGCCCCGCTTTCAAGTCCTCTTGGCAGCCTTACTTCAGTCTATTTTTGGACGATAGCTGTCATTTATAACTCTGCAGGTTTGTGAATTACAGTGCCCCTGAGCTCCTTTCTTCAACTCGCTTTCTTGTGAGCTGGCCGAAACACCCAGGATGGCTTCAGGCCCTAATGTGGTTCCGGTACGGCACGCTGAGCATTTGGTTATTTCCTCTTCCTGGTGGGAAATGAGAGTTAAATTTGCCCGTCCAGACACCTCCAGCTAGCCTCTCATTGGTTCTCGCTATTCCTGTTCATCTTCCGCAGAAATTGCAAACTGGGCCAAACAGGAGGTTAAAGGCGCTCACTTTCCAAGTTGGGAGAGTATTAGTAAAGTGTCTGGAATGTTGCACCCGAGTACCAGGGGAAGAAAACTGAGACATATTTGAACACATCTCCCGTTCACATGGTTGATCATACTTGGGTTCCACATGCATGTTTTAGCTGAAGGAAGAATACCTAAAAGCTGGGTAGTTGAAACCCGTGGAATGGGTACCATGCAATATGACTTCAAAGGGTCTTCATTTGCTCACCGAACCTCTCCAATCCTATCACTGCTGTGTTTATTGCCCCTGTACACATGCTTGATTCTCTTTCGGAGACATAGCAATCCATAGGTTTTAAGATACTTACTAGTCAGGTACATTCTTAGGCGTTTAATATGCGGTGTTGAGTCCATTTCGTTGAGCAAGGAGTAGCTCTTGTCTATTCCATATTTGGCTTAAGGAACTTTATCTGTGCTCATTTCAATCTCTGGTTTTATGCAGCACCCCAACTCACGTTTCCCCTTTAGCAAGCATAAGTTGGTTTTCTAAATTTGAGACCCTGTCCTGTTTTGGAATGCAGTTCCTGTGTAGCCAAGTTTACATTCCGTGTATTACTGATATCTTATGATGTTTCTTTTTCTGTGTGACTTATTTCAGTTAGAATCATCATACCTGAATCCACTCATTATGCTGCTACGGGCCTGATGACATAGATTTCATTGCTGAGTGATACTGCATTGTACGTAAGTACCACAAGTTCTTTATCCATTTTTCACTTTCTGTGATATTGAACTTGTACGGTAAACGAGGTTCTTGTAAACAGAGGCGTCCCAAACTTTGGGGTGGCTGTGTCTTTTTGATTTTAATTTCCCTAAGCTATAGGACCATAAGTGGAAGTGCCCTAGGCTCTGATGCTTTGTTTTTTAGATGTTTCAGGAAACACCATACACTTCTCCTGAGTGTCTGTTGGCAATTTACATCCCGCCCATCAGCATAACAAGGCTCCCAGTTCTCCATGGCCTGTCCTGCCTTTCTGGAGTTTACACGTTTTTCAGATGGCCCTTTACCGGGGGAAGTGAGACTTCATTGTAGTGCAGATTTCCTTTGCAAGTTTGCTTGGTTGGCCAAAAAGGGCGTATGCGTTTTTTCCTGAATATATTCAGGAAAAAACGCATACGCCCTTTTTGGCCAAGTGCATCATTGTGGACGTTCTGCCTCTTTTCCTATGCTTTCAATGCAATTCCAGTCTACCTCCTGAAATCGGTTTCCTGCAATTCTGCCCCGCTTTCAAGTCCTCTTGGCAGCCTTACTTCAGTCTATTTTTGGACAATAGCTGTCATTTATAACTCTGCAGGTTTGTGAATTGCAGTGCCCCTGAGCTCCTTTCTTCAACTCGCTTTCTTGTGACCTGGCCGCAACACCGCAGGATGTCTTCAGGCCCTAATCTGGTTCTGGCACGGCACGCTGAGCCTTTGGTTAATTCCTCTTCCTGGTGGGAAATGAGAGTTAAATTTGCCCATCCAGACACCTCCAGCTTGCCTCTCATTAGTTCTCGCTATTCCTGTTCATCTTCCACAGAAATTGCAAACTGGGCCAAACAGGAGGTTAAAGGGACTGACTCTCCAAGTGGGGAGAGTGTTAGTAAAGCGTCTGGAATGTTGCACCCGAGTACCAGGGTACGAAAACTGAGACATATTTGAACACGTCTCCCGATCACATGGTTGATCATACTCTAGGTTCCACATGCATGTTTTAGATGAAGGAAGAATACCTTAAACCTGGGTAGTTGAAACCCGTGGAATGGGTACCATACAATATGACTTCAAAGGTTCTTCATTTGCTCACCGAACCTCTCCAATCCTATCACTGCTGCGTTTGTGCCCCTGTACACATGCTTGTTTCTCTTTCGGACACATAGCAATCCATAGGTTTTAAGATACTTACTAGTCAGGTACATTCTTAGGCGTTTAATATGCGGTGTTGAGTCCATTTCGTTGAGCAAGGAGTAGCTCTTGTCTATTCCATATTTGGCTTAAGGAACTTTATCTGTGCTCATTTCGATCTCTGGTTATGCAGCACCCCAATTCACCTTTCCCCTTAAGCAAGCATAAGTTGGTTTTCTAAATTTGAGACCCTGTTCTGTTCTGTAATTCAGTTCCTGTGTAGCCAAGTTTACATTCTGTGTATTACTGATATCTTATGATGTTTCTTTTTCTGTGTGACTTACTTCAGTTAGAATCATCATACCTGAATCCACTCATTGTGCTGCTAAGGGCCTGATGACACAGATTTCATTGCTGAGTGATATTGCTTTGTAAGTAAATACCACAACTTCTTTATCCATTTTTCACTTTCTGCGATGTTGAACTTGTACTGTAAACGAGGTTCTTGTAAACAGAGCCGTTCCAAACTTTGGGGTGGCTGTGTCTTTTTGATTTTAATTTCCCTAAGCTATAGGACCATAAGTGGAAGTGCCCTAGGTTCTGTTGCTTTGTTTTTTAGATGTTTCAGGAAACACCATACACTTCTCCCGAGTGGTTGTTGGCAATTTACATCCCGCCCATCAGCATAACAAGGCTCCCAGTTCTCCATGGCCTGTCCTGCCTTTCTGGATTTTACACTTTTTTCAGATGGCCCTTTTGACCGGGGGGAAGTGAGACTTCATTGTAGTGCAGATTTCCTTTGCAAGCTTGCTTGGTTGGCCAAAAAGGGCGTATGCATTTTTTCCTGAATATATTCAGGAAAAAACGCATACGCCCTTTTTGGCCAAGTGCATCATTGTGGACGTTCTGCCTCTTTTCCTATGCTTTCAATGCAATTCCAGTCTACCTCCTGAAATCGGTTTCCTGCAATTCTGCCCCGCTTTCAAGTCCTCTTGGCAGCCTTACTTCAGTCTATTTTTGGACGATAGCTGTCATTTATAACTCTGCAGGTTTGTGAATTACAGTGCCCCTGAGCTCCTTTCTGCACCTCGCTTTCTTGTGAGCTGGCCGCAACACCGCAGGATGGCTTCAGGCCCTAATCTGGTTCCGGCACGGCACGCTGAGCCTTTGGTTATTTCGTCCTCCTGGTGGGAAATGAGAGTTAAATTTGCCCGTCCAGACACCTCCAGCTAGTCTCTCATTGGTTCTCGCTGCCTGTTCATCTTCCGCAGAAATTGCAAACTGGGCCAAACAGGAGGTTAAAGGCGCTGACTCTCCAAGTGGGGAGAGTGTAAGTAAAGCATCTGGAATGTTGCACCCGAGTACCAGGGGAGGAAAACTGAGACATATTTGAACACGTCTCCCGTTCACACGGTTGATCATACTCTGGGTTCCACATGCATGTTTTAGCTGAAGGAAGAATACCTTAAACCTGGAGAGTTTGGACCCGTGGAATGGGTACCATGCAATATGTCTTCAAAGGGTCTTCGTTTGCTCACCGAACCTCTCCAATCCTATCACTGCTGCGTTTGTGCCCCTGTACACACGCTTGATTCTCTTTTGGAGACATAGCAATCCATAGGTTTTAAGATACTTACTAGTCAGGTACATTCTTAGGCGTTTAATATGGGGTGTTGAGTCCATTTCGTTGAGCAAGGAGTAGCTCTTGTCTATTCCATATTTGGCTTAAGGAACTTTATCTGTGCTCATTTCAATCTCTGGTTTTATGCAGCACCACAACTCACCTTTCCCCTTAAGCAAGCATAAGTTGGTTTTGTAAATTTGAGACCCTGTTCTGTTTTGGAATTCAGTTCCTGTGTAGCCAAGTTTACATTCCGTGTATTAGTGATATCTTATGATGTTTCTTTTTCTGTGTGACTTATTTCAGTTAGAATCATCGTACCTGAATCCACTCATTATGCTGCTACGGGCCTGATGACATAGATTTCATTGCTGAGTGATACTGCATTGTACGTAAGTACCACAAGTTCTTTATCCATTTTTCACTTTCTGTGATATTGAACTTGTACGGTAAACGAGGTTCTTGTAAACAGAGGCGTCCCAAACTTTGGGGTGGCTGTGTCTTTTTGATTTTAATTTCCCTAAGCTATAGGACCATAAGTGGAAGTGCCCTAGGCTCTGTTGCTTTGTTTTTTAGATGTTTCAGGAAACACCATACACTTCTCCCGAGTGTTTGTTGGCAATTTACATCCCGCCCATCAGCATAACAAGGCTCCCAGTTCTCCATGGCCTGTCCTGCCTTTCTGGATTTTACACTTTTCTCAGATGGCCCTTTTGACCGGGGGGAAGTGAGACTTCATTGTAGTGCAGATTTCCTTTGCAAGCTTGCTTGGTTGGCCAAAAAGGGCGTATGCGTTTTTTCCTGAATATATTCAGGAAAAAACGCATACGCCCTTTTTGGCCAAGTGCATCATTGTGGACGTTCTGCCTCTTTTCCTATGCTTTCAATGCAATTCCAGTCTACCTCCTGAAATCGGTTTCCTGCAATTCTGCCCTGCTTTCAAGTCCTCTTGGCAGCCTTACTTCAGTCTATTTTTGGACGATAGCTGTCATTTATAACTCTGCAGGTTTGTGAATTACAGTGTCCCTGAGCTCCTTTCTTCAACTCGCTTTCTTGTGAGCTGGCAGCAACACCGCAGGATGGCTTCAGGCCCTAATTTGGTTCCGGCACGGCACGCTTAGCCTTTGGTTATTTCCTCTTCCTGGTGGGAAATGAGAGTTAAATTTGCCCGTCCAGACACCTCCAGCTAGTCTCTCATTGGTTCTCGCTATTCCTGTTCATCTTCCGCAGAAATTGCAAACTGGGCCAAACAGGAGGTTAAAGGCGCTGACTCTCCAAGTGGGGAGAGTGTTAGTAAAGCGTCTGGAATGTTGCACCCGAGTACCAGGGGAGGAAAACTGAGACATATTTGAACACATCTCCCGATCACACGGTTGATCATACTCTGGGTTCCACATGCATGTTTTAGCTGAAGGAAGAATACCTTAAACCTGGAGAGTTGAGACCCGTGGAATGGGTACCATGCAATATGACTTCAAACGGTCTTCATTTGCTCACGAACCTCTCCAATCCTATCACTGCTGCGTTTATGCCCCTGTACACACGCTTGATTCTCTTTCGGAGACATAGCAATCCATAGGTTTTACGATACTTACTAGTCAGGTGCATTCTTAGACGTTTAATATGGGGTTTTGTGTCCATTTCGTTGAGCAAGGAGTAGCTCTTGTCTATTCCATATTTGGCTTAAGGAACTTTATCTGTGCTCATTTCAATCTCTGGTTTTATGCAGCACCCCAACTCACCTTTCACCTTAAGCAAGCATAAGTTGGTTTTCTAAATTTGAGACCCTGTTCTGTTTTGGAATGCAGTTCCTGTGTAGCCAAGTTTACATTCCGTGTATTAGTGATATCTTATGATGTTTCTTTTTCTGTGTGACTTATTTCAGTTAGAATCATCGTACCTGAATCCACTCATTATGCTGCTACGGGCCTGATGACACAGATTTCATTGCTGAGTGATATTGCTTTGTACGTAAATACCACAAATTCTTTATCCATTTTTCACTTCCTGCGATGTTGAACTTGTACTGTAAACGAGGTTCTTGTAAACAGAGCCGTTCCAAACTTTGGGGTGGCTGTGTCTTTTTGATTTTAATTTCCCTAAGCTATAGGACCATAAGTGGAAGTGCCCTAGGTTCTGTTGCTTTGTTTTTAGATGTTTCAGGAAACACCATACACTTCTCCCGAGTGGTTGTTGGCAATTTACATCCCGCCCATCAGCATAACAAGGCTCCCAGTTCTCCATGGCCTGTCCTGCCTTTCTGGATTTTACACTTTTTTCAGATGGCCCTTTTGACCGGGGGGAAGTGGGACTTCATTGTAGTGCAGATTTCCTTTGCAAGCTTGCTTGGTTGGCCAAAAAGGGCGTATGCGTTTTTTCCTGAATATATTCAGGAAAAAACGCATACGCCCTTTTTGGCCAAGTGCATCATTGTGTACGTTCTGCCTTTTCCTATGCTTTCAATGCAATTCCAGTCTACCTCCTGAAATCGGTTTCCTGCAATTCTGCCCCGCTTTCAAGTCCTCTTGGCAGCCTTACTTCAGTCTATTTTTGGACGATAGCTGTCATTTATAACTCTGCAGGTTTGTGAATTACAGTGCCCCTGAGCTCGTTTCTTCAACTCGCTTTCTTGTGACCTGGCCGAAACACCGCAGGATGGCTTCAGGCCCTAATCTGGTTCCGGCACGGCACGCTGAGCCTTTGGTTATTTCCTCTTCCTGGTGGGAAATGAGAGTTAAATTTGCCCGTCCAGACACCTCCAGCTAGTCTCTCATTGGTTCTCGCTATTCCTGTTCATCTTCCGCAGAAATTGCAAACTGGGCCAAACAGGAGGTTAAAGGCGCTGACTCTCCAAGTGGGGAGAGTGTTAGTAAAGCGTCTGGAATGTTGCACCCGAGTACCAGGGGAGGAAAACTGAGACATATTTGAACACGTCTCCCGTTCACATGGTTGATCATACTTGGGTTCCACATGCATGTTTTAGCTGAAGGAAGAATACCTTAAACCTGGGTAGTTGAAACCCGTGGAATGGGTACCATACAATATGACTTCAAAGGTTCTTCATTTGCTCACCGAACCTCTCCAATCCTATCACTGCTGCGTTTATGCCCCTGTACACATGCTTGATTCTCTTTCGGACACATAGCAATCCATAGGTTTTAAGATACTTACTAGTCAGGTACATTCTTAGGCGTTTAATATGCGGTGTTGAGTCCATTTCGTTGAGCAAGGAGTAGCTCTTGTCTATTCCATATTTGGCTTAAGGAACTTTATCTGTGCTCATTTCGATCTCTGGTTATGCAGCACCCCAATTCACCTTTCCCCTTAAGCAAGCATAAGTTGGTTTTCTAAATTTGAGACCCTGTTCTGTTCTGTAATTCAGTTCCTGTGTAGCCAAGTTTACATTCCGTGTATTACTGATATCTTATGATGTTTCTTTTTCTGTGTGACTTACTTCAGTTAGAATCATCATACCTGAATCCACTCATTGTGCTGCTAAGGGCCTGATGACACAGATTTCATTGCTGAGTGATATTTCTTTGTAAGTAAATACCACAACTTCTTTATCCATTTTTCACTTTCTGCGATGTTGAACTTGTACTGTAAATGAGGTTCTTGCAAACAGAGCCGTTCCAAACTTTGGGGTGGCTGTGTCTTTTTGATTTTAATTTCCCTAAGCTATAGGACCATAAGTGGAAGTGCCCTAGGTTCTGTTGCTTTGTTTTTTAGATGTTTCAGGAAACACCATACACTTCTCCCGAGTGGTTGTTGGCAATTTACATCCCGCCCATCAGCATAACAAGGCTCCCAGTTCTCCATGGCCTGTCCTGCCTTTCTGGATTTTACACTTTTTTCAGATGGCCCTTTTGACCGGGGGGAAGTGAGACTTCATTGTAGTGCAGATTTCCTTTGCAAGCTTGCTTGGTTGGCCAAAAAGGGCGTATGCGTTTTTTCCTGAATATATTCAGGAAAAAACGCATACGCCCTTTTTGGCCAAGTGCATCATTGTGGACGTTCTGCCGCTTTTCCTATGCTTTCAATGCAATTCCAGTCTACCTCCTGAAATCGGTTTCCTGCAATTCTGCCCCGCTTTCAAGTCCTCTTGGCAGCCTTACTTCAGTCTATTTTTGGACGATAGCTGTCATTTATAACTCTGCAGGTTTGTGAATTACAGTGCCCCTGAGCTCCTTTCTGCACCTCGCTTTCTTGTGAGCTGGCCGCAACACCGCAGGATGGCTTCAGGCCCTAATCTGGTTCCGGCACGGCACGCTGAGCCTTTGGTTATTTCGTCCTCCTGGTGGGAAATGAGAGTTAAATTTGCCCGTCCAGACACCTCCAGCTAGTCTCTCATTGGTTCTCGCTGCCTGTTCATCTTCCGCAGAAATTGCAAACTGGGCCAAACAGGAGGTTAAAGGCGCTGACTCTCCAAGTGGGGAGAGTGTAAGTAAAGCATCTGGAATGTTGCACCCGAGTACCAGGGGAGGAAAACTGAGACATATTTGAACACATCTCCCGTTCACACGGTTGATCATACTCTGGGTTCCACATGCATGTTTTAGCTGAAGGAAGAATACCTTAAACCTGGAGAGTTGGGACCCGTGGAATGGGTACCATGCAATATGTCTTCAAAGGGTCTTCGTTTGCTCACCGAACCTCTCCAATCCTATCACTGCTGCGTTTGTGCCCCTGTACACACGCTTGATTCTCTTTTGGAGACATAGCAATCCATAGGTTTTAAGATACTTACTAGTCAGGTACATTCTTAGGCGTTTAATATGGGGTGTTGAGTCCATTTCGTTGAGCAAGGAGTAGCTCTTGTCTATTCCATATTTGGCTTAAGGAACTTTATCTGTGCTCATTTCAATCTCTGGTTTTATGCAGCACCACAACTCACCTTTCCCCTTAAGCAAGCATAAGTTGGTTTTGTAAATTTGAGACCCTGTTCTGTTTTGGAATTCAGTTCCTGTGTAGCCAAGTTTACATTCCGTGTATTAGTGATATCTTATGATGTTTCTTTTTCTGTGTGACTTATTTCAGTTAGAATCATCGTACCTGAATCCACTCATTATGCTGCTACGGGCCTGATGACATAGATTTCATTGCTGAGTGATACTGCATTGTACGTAAGTACCACAAGTTCTTTATCCATTTTTCACTTTCTGTGATATTGAACTTGTACGGTAAACGAGGTTCTTGTAAACAGAGGCGTCCCAAACTTTGGGGTGGCTGTGTCTTTTTGATTTTAATTTCCCTAAGCTATAGGACCATAAGTGGAAGTGCCCTAGGCTCTGTTGCTTTGTTTTTTAGATGTTTCAGGAAACACCATACACTTCTCCCAAGTGTCTGTTGGCAATTTACATCCCGCCCATCAGCATAACAAGGCTCCCAGTTCTCAATGGCCTGTTGCCTTTCTGGATTTTACACTTTTTTCAGATGGCCCTTTTGACCGGGGGGAAGTGAGACTTCATTGTAGTGCAGATTTCCTTTGCAAGCTTGCTTGGTTGGCCAAAAAGGGCGTATGCGTTTTTTCCTGAATATATTCAGGAAAAAACGCATACGCCCTTTTTGGCCAAGTGCATCATTGTGGACGTTCTGCCTCTTTTCCTATGCTTTCAATGCAATTCCAGTCTACCTCCTGAAATCGGTTTCCTGCAATTCTGCCCTGCTTTCAAGTCCTCTTGGCAGCCTTACTTCAGTCTATTTTTGGACGATAGCTGTCATTTATAACGCTGCAGGTTTGTGAATTACAGTGTCCCTGAGCTCCTTTCTTCAACTCGCTTTCTTGTGAGCTGGCCGCAACACCGCAGGATGGCTTCAGGCCCTAATTTGGTTCCGGCACGGCACGCTTAGCCTTTGGTTATTTCCTCTTCCTGGTGGGAAATGAGAGTTAAATTTGCCCGTCCAGACACCTCCAGCTAGTCTCTCATTGGTTCTCGCTATTCCTGTTCATCTTCCGCAGAAATTGCAAACTGGGCCAAACAGGAGGTTAAAGGCGCTGACTCTCCAAGTGGGGAGAGTGTTAGTAAAGCGTCTGGAATGTTGCACCCGAGTACCAGGGGAGGAAAACTGAGACATATTTGAACACATCTCCCGTTCACACGGTTGATCATACTCTGGGTTCCACATGCATGTTTTAGCTGAAGGAAGAATACCTTAAACCTGGAGAGTTGAGACCCGTGGAATGGGTACCATGCAATATGACTTCAAACGGTCTTCATTTGCTCACGAACCTCTCCAATCCTATCACTGCTGCGTTTATGCCCCTGTACACACGCTTGATTCTCTTTCGGAGACATAGCAATCCATAGGTTTTACGATAATTACTAGTCAGGTGCATTCTTAGACGTTTAATATGGGGTTTTGTGTCCATTTCGTTGAGCAAGGAGTAGCTCTTGTCTATTCCATATTTGGCTTAAGGAACATTATCTGTGCTCATTTCAATCTCTGGTTTTATGCAGCACCCCAACTCACCTTTCACCTTAAGCAAGCATAAGTTGGTTTTCTAAATTTGAGACCCTGTTCTGTTTTGGAATGCAGTTCCTGTGTAGCCAAGTTTACATTCCGTGTATTACTGATATCTTATGATGTTTCTTTTTCTGTGTGACTTATTTCAGTTAGAATCATCGTACCTGAATCCACTCATTATGCTGCTACGGGCCTGATGACACAGATTTCATTGCTGAGTGATATTGCTTTGTACGTAAATACCACAAATTCTTTATCCATTTTTCACTTCCTGCGATGTTGAACTTGTACTGTAAACGAGGTTCTTGTAAACAGAGCCGTTCCAAACTTTGGGGTGGCTGTGTCTTTTTGATTTTAATTTCCCTAAGCTATAGGACCATAAGTGGAAGTGCCCCAGGTTCTGTTGCTTTGTTTTTTAGATGTTTCAGGAAACACCATACACTTCTCCCGAGTGGTTGTTGGCAATTTACATCCCGCCCATCAGCATAACAAGGCTCCCAGTTCTCCATGGCCTGTCCTGCCTTTCTGGATTTTACACTTTTTTCAGATGGCCCTTTTGACTGGGGGGAAGTGGGACTTCATTGTAGTGCAGATTTCCTTTGCAAGCTTGCTTGGTTGGCCAAAAAGGGCGTATGCGTTTTTTCCTGAATATATTCAGGAAAAAACGCATACGCCCTTTTTGGCCAAGTGCATCATTGTGTACGTTCTGCCTTTTCCTATGCTTTCAATGCAATTCCAGTCTACCTCCTGAAATCGGTTTCCTGCAATTCTGCCCCGCTTTCAAGTCCTCTTGGCAGCCTTACTTCAGTCTATTTTTGGACGATAGCTGTCATTTATAACTCTGTAGGTTTGTGAATTACAGTGCCCCTGAGCTCGTTTCTTCAACTCGCTTTCTTGTGACCTGGCCGCAACACCGCAGGATGGCTTCAGGCCCTAATCTGGTTCCGGCACGGCACGCTGATCCTTTGGTTATTTCCTCTTCCTGGTGGGAAATGAGAGTTAAATTTGCCCGTCCAGACACCTCCAGCTAGTCTCTCATTGGTTCTCGCTATTCCTGTTCATCTTCCGCAGAAATTGCAAACTGGGCCAAACAGGAGGTTAAAGGCGCTGACTCTCCAAGTGGGGAGAGTGTTAGTAAAGCGTCTGGAATGTTGCACCCGAGTACCAGGGGAGGAAAACTGAGACATATTTGAACACGTCTCCCGTTCACATGGTTGATCATACTTGGGTTCCACATGCATGTTTTAGCTGAAGGAAGAATACCTTAAACCTGGGTAGTTGAAACCCGTGGAATGGGTACCATACAATATGACTTCAAAGGTTCTTCATTTGCTCACCGAACCTCTCCAATCCTATCACTGCTGCGTTTATGCCCCTGTACACATGCTTGATTCTCTTTCGGACACATAGCAATCCATAGGTTTTAAGATACTTACTAGTCAGGTACATTCTTAGGCGTTTAATATGCGGTGTTGAGTCCATTTCGTTGAGCAAGGAGTAGCTCTTGTCTATTCCATATTTGGCTTAAGGAACTTTATCTGTGCTCATTTCGATCTCTGGTTATGCAGCACCCCAATTCACCTTTCCCCTTAAGCAAGCATAAGTTGGTTTTCTAAATTTGAGACCCTGTTCTGTTCTGTAATTCAGTTCCTGTGTAGCCAAGTTTACATTCCGTGTATTACTGATATCTTATGATGTTTCTTTTTCTGTGTGACTTACTTCAGTTAGAATCATCATACCTGAATCCACTCATTGTGCTGCTAAGGGCCTGATGACACAGATTTCATTGCTGAGTGATATTGCTTTGTAAGTAAATACCACAACTTCTTTATCCATTTTTCACTTTCTGCGATGTTGAACTTGTACTGTAAACGAGGTTCTTGTAAACAGAGCCGTTCCAAACTTTGGGGTGGCTGTGTCTTTTTGATTTTAATTTCCCTAAGCTATAGGACCATAAGTGGAAGTGCCCTAGGTTCTGTTGCTTTGTTTTTTAGATGTTTCAGGAAACACCATACACTTCTCCTGAGTGGTTGTTGGCAATTTACATCCCGCCCATCAGCATAACAAGGCTCCCAGTTCTCCATGGCCTGTCCTGCCTTTCTGGATTTTACACTTTTTTCAGATGGCCCTTTTGACCGGGGGGAAGTGAGACTTCATTGTAGTGCAGATTTCCTTTGCAAGCTTGCTTGGTTGGCCAAAAAGGGCGTATGCGTTTTTTCCTGAATATATTCAGGAAAAAACGCATACGCCCTTTTTGGCCAAGTGCATCATTGTGGACGTTCTGCCTCTTTTCCTATGCTTTCAATGCAATTCCAGTCTACCTCCTGAAATCGGTTTCCTGCAATTCTGCCCCGCTTTCAAGTCCTCTTGGCAGCCTTACTTCAGTCTATTTTTGGACGATAGCTGTCATTTATAACTCTGCAGGTTTGTGAATTACAGTGCCCCTGAGCTCCTTTCTTCACCTCGCTTTCTTGTGAGCTGGCCGCAACACCGCAGGATGGCTTCAGGCCCTAATCTGGTTCCGGCACGGCACGCTGAGCCTTTGGTTATTTCGTCCTCCTGGTGGGAAATGAGAGTTAAATTTGCCCGTCCAGACACCTCCAGCTAGTCTCTCATTGGTTCTCGCTGCCTGTTCATCTTCCGCAGAAATTGCAAACTGGGCCAAACAGGAGGTTAAAGGCGCTGACTCTCCAAGTGGGGAGAGTGTAAGTAAAGCATCTGGAATGTTGCACCCGAGTACCAGGGGAGGAAAACTGAGACATATTTGAACACGTCTCCCGTTCACACGGTTGATCATACTCTGGGTTCCACATGCATGTTTTAGCTGAAGGAAGAATACCTTAAACCTGGAGAGTTGAGACCCGTGGAATGGGTACCATGCAATATGTCTTCAAAGGGTCTTCGTTTGCTCACCGAACCTCTCCAATCCTATCACTGCTGCGTTTGTGCCCCTGTACACACGCTTGATTCTCTTTTGGAGACATAGCAATCCATAGGTTTTAAGATACTTACTAGTCAGGTACATTCTTAGGCGTTTAATATGCGGTGTTGAGTCCATTTCGTTGAGCAAGGAGTAGCTCTTGTCTATTTCATATTTGGCTTAAGAAACTTTATCTGTGCTCATTTCAATCTCTGGTTTTACGCAGCACCACAACTCACCTTTCCCCTTAAGCAAGCATAAGTTGGTTTTGTAAATTTGAGACCCTGTTCTGTTTTGGAATTCAGTTCCTGTGTAGCCAAGTTTACATTCCGTGTATTAGTGATATCTTATGATGTTTCTTTTTCTGTGTGACTTATTTCAGTTAGAATCATCGTACCTGAATCCACTCATTATGCTGCTACGGGCCTGATGACATAGATTTCATTGCTGAGTGATACTGCATTGTACGTAAGTACCACAAGTTCTTTATCCATTTTTCACTTTCTGTGATATTGAACTTGTACGGTAAACGAGGTTCTTGTAAACAGAGGCGTCCCAAACTTTGGGGTGGCTGTGTCTTTTTGATTTTAATTTCTCTAAGCTATAGGACCATAAGTGGAAGTGCCCTAGGCTCTGTTGCTTTGTTTTTTAGATGTTTCAGGAAACACCATACACATCTCCCGAGTGTCTGTTGGCAATTTACATCCCGCCCATCAGCATAACAAGGCTCCCAGTTCTCCATGGCCTGTCCTGCCTTTCTGGATTTTACACTTTTCTCAGATGGCCCTTTTGACCGGGGAGAAGTGAGACTTCATTGTAGTGCAGATTTCCTTTGCAAGCTTGCTTGGTTGGCCAAAAAGGGCGTATGCGTTTTTTCCTGAATATATTCAGGAAAAAACGCATACGGCCTTTTTGGCCAAGTGCATCATTGTGGACGTTCTGCCTCTTTTCCTATGCTTTCAATGCAATTCCAGTCTACCTCCTGAAATCGGTTTCCTGCAATTCTGCCCTGCTTTCAAGTCCTCTTGGCAGCCTTACTTCAGTCTATTTTTGGACGATAGCTGTCATTTATAACTCTGCAGGTTTGTGAATTACAGTGTCCCTGAGCTCCTTTCTTCAACTCGCTTTCTTGTGAGCTGGCCGCAACACCGCAGGATGGCTTCAGGCCCTAATTTGGTTCCGGCACGGCACGCTTAGCCTTTGGTTATTTCCTCTTCCTGGTGGGAAGTGAGAGTTAAATTTGCCCGTCCAGACACCTCCAGCTAGTCTCTCATTGGTTCTCGCTATTCCTGTTCATCTTCCGCAGAAATTGCAAACTGGGCCAAACAGGAGGTTAAAGATGCTGACTCTCCAAGTGGGGAGAGTGTTAGTAAAGCGTCTGGAATGTTGCACCCGAGTACCAGGGGAGGAAAACTGAGACATATTTGAACACGTCTCCCGTTCACACGGTTGATCATACTCTGGGTTCCACATGCATGTTTTAGTTGAAGGAAGAATACATTAAACCTGGAGAGTTGAGACCCGTGGAATGGGTACCATGCAATATGACTTCAAAGGGTCTTCATTTGCTCACCGAACCTCTCCAATCCTATCACTGCTGCGTTTATGCCCCTGTACACACGCTTGATTCTCTTTTGGAGACATAGCAATCCATAGGTTTTAAGATACTTACTAGTCAGGTACATTCTTAGGCGTTTAATATGCAGTGTTGAGTCCATTTCGTTGAGCAAGGAGTAGCTCTTGTCTATTCCATATTTGGCTTAAGGAACTTTATCTGTGCTCATTTCAATCTCTGGTTTTATGCAGCACCCCAACTCACCTTTACCCTTAAGCAAGCATAAGTTGGTTTTCTAAATTTGAGACCCTGTTCTGTTCTGTAATTCAGTTCCTGTGTAGCCAAGTTTACATTCCGTGTATTACTGATATCTTATGATGTTTCTTTTTCTGTGTGACTTATTTCAGTTAGAATCATCATACCTGAATCCACTCATTGTGCTGCTAAGGGCCTGATGACACAGATTTCATTGCTGAGTGATATTGCTTTGTAAGTAAATACCACAACTTTTTTATCCATTTTTCACTTTCTGCGATGTTGAACTTGTGTTTTAAACGAGGTTCTTGTAAACAGAGCCGTTCCAAACTTTGGGGTGGCTGTGTCTTTTTGATTTTAAATTCCCTAAGCTATAGGACCATAAGTGGAAGTGCCCTAGGCTCTGTTGCTTTGTTTTTTAGATGTTTCAGGAAACACCATACACTTCTCCCGAGTGGTTGTTCGCAATTTACATCCCGCCCTTCAGCATAACAAGGCTCCCAGTTCTCCATGGCCTGTCCTGCCTTTCTGGATTTTACACTTTTTTCAGATGGCCCTTTTGACCTGGGGGAAGTGAGACTTCATTGTAGTGCAGATTTCCTTTGCAAGCTTGCTTGGTTGGCCAAAAAGGGCGTATGATTTTTTTCCTGAATATATTAAGGAAAAAACGCATACGCCCTTTTTGTCCAAGTGCATCATTGTGGACGTTCTGCCTCTTTTCCTATGCTTTCAATGCAATTCCAGTCTACCTCCTGAAATCGGTTTCCTGCAATTCTGCCCCGCTTTCAAGTCCTCTTGGCAGCCTTACTTCAGTATATTTTTGGACGATAGCTGTCATTTATAAGTCTGCAGGTTTGTGAATTACAGTGCCCCTGAGCTCCGTTGTTCAACTCGCTTTCTTGTGAGCTAGCTGCAACACCGCATGATGGCTTCAGGCCCTAATCTGGTTCCGTCACGGAACGCTGAGCCTTTGTTTAATTCCTCTTCCTGGTGGGAAATGAGAGTTAAATTTGCCCGTCCAGACACCTCCAGCTAGCCTCTCATTGGTTCTCGCTATTCCTGTTCATCTTCCGCAGAAATTGCAAACTGGGCCAAACAGGAGGTTAAAGGCGCTGACTCTCCAAGTGGGGAGAGTGTTAGTAAAGCGTCTGGAATGTTGCACCCGAGTACCAGGGGAGGAAAACTGAGACATATTTGAACACGTCTCCCGTTCACACGGTTGATCATACTCTGGGTTCCACATGCATGTTTTAGCTGAAGGAAGAATACCTTAAACCTGGAGAGTTGAGACCCGTGGAATGGGTACCATGCAATATGACTTCAAACGGTCTTCATTTGCTCACCGAACCTCTTCAGTCCTATCACTGCTGCGTTTATGCCCCTGTACACACGCTTGATTCTCTATTGGAGACATAGCAATCCATAGGTTTTAAGATACTTACTAGTCAGGTACATTCTTAGGCGTTTAATATGGGGTGTTGAGTCCATTTCGTTGAGCAAGGAGTAGCTCTTGTCTATTCCATATTTGGCTTAAGGAACTTTATCTGTGCTCATTTCAATCTCTGGTTTTATGCAGCACCCCTACTCACCTTTACCCTTAAGCAAGCATAAGTTGGTTTTCTAAATTTGAGTCACTGTTCTGTTCTGTAATTCAGTTCCTGTGTAGCCAAGTTTCCATTCCGTGTATTAGTGATATCTTATGATGTTTCTTTTTCTGTGTGACTTATTTCAGTTAGAATCATCATACCTGAATCCACTCATTGTGCTGCTAAGGGCCTGGTGACATAGATTTCATTGCTGAGTGATATTGCTTTGTAAGTAAATACCGCAACTTCTTTATCCATTTTTCACTTTCTGAGATGTTGAACTTGTACTGAAAACGAGGTTCTTGTAAACAGAGCCGTTCCAAACTTTGGGGTGGCTGTGTCTTTTTGATTTTAATTTCCCTAAGCTATAGGACCATAAGTGGAAGTGCCCTAGGCTCTGTTGCTTTGTTTTTTAGATGTTTCAGGAAACACCATACACTTCTCCCGAGTGTCTGTTGGCAATTTACATCCCGCCCATCAGCATAACAAGGCTCCCAGTTCTCCATGGCCTGTCCTGCCTTTCTGGATTTTACACTTTTTTCAGATGGCCCTTTTGACCGGGGGGAAGTGAGACTTCATTGTAGTGCAGATTTCCTTTGCAAGCTTGCTTGGTTGGCCAAAAAGGGCGTATGCGTTTTTTCCTGAATATATTCAGGAAAAAACGCATACGCCCTTTTTGGCCAAGTGCATCACTGTGGACGTTCTGCCTCTTTTCCTATGCTTTCAATGCAATTCCAGTCTACCTCCTGAAATCGGTTTTCTGCAATTCTGCCCCGCTTTCAAGTCCTCTTGGCAGCCTTACTTCAGTCTATTTTTGGACGATAGCTGTCATTTATAACTCTACAGGTTTGTGAATTACAGTGCCCCTGAGCTCCTTTCTTCAACTCGCTTTCTTGTGACCTGGCCGCAACACCGCAGGATGGCTTCAGGCCCTAATCTGGTTCCGGCACGGCACACTGAGCCTTTGGTTATTTCCTCTTCCTGGTGGGAAATGAGAGTTAAATTTCCCCGTCCAGACACCTCCAGCTAGTCTCTCATTGGTTCTCCCTATTCCTGTTCATCTTCCGCAGAAATTGCAAACTGGACCAAACACGAGGTTAAAGGCACTGACTCTCCAAGTGGGGAGAGTGTTCGTTAAGCGTCTGGAATCTTGCACCCGAGTACCAGGGGACCAAAAGTGAGACATATTTGAACAAGTCTCCCGATCACACAGTTGATCATACTCTGGGTTCCACATGCATGTTTTAGCTGAAGGAAGAATACCTTAAAACCTGGAGAGTTGAGACCCGTGGAATGGGTACCATGCAATATGACTTCAAAGGGTGTTCATTTGCTCACCGAACCTCTCCAATCCTATCACTGCTGTGTTTATGCCCCGGTACATGCGCTTGATTCTCTTTCGGAGACATAGCAATCCATAGGTTTTAAGATACTTACTAGTCAGGTACATTCTTAGGCGTTTAATATGGGGTGTTGGGTCCATTTCGTTGAGCAAGGAGTAGCTCTTGTCTATTCCATATTTGGCTTAAGGAACGTTATCTGTGCTCATTTGAATCTCTGGTTTTATGCAGCACCCCAACTCACCTTTACCCTTAAGCAAGCATAAGTTGGTTTTCTAAATTTGAGACCCTGTTCTGTTCTGTAATTCAGTTCCTGTGTAGCCAAGTTTACATTCCGTGTATTACTGATATCTTATGATGTTTCTTTTTCTGTGTGACTTATTTCAGTTAGAATCATCATACCTGAATCCACTCATTGTGCTGCTAAGGGCCTGATGACATAGATTTCATTGCTGAGTGATATTGCTTTGTAAGTAAATACCTCAACTTTTTTATCCATTTTTCACTTTCTGCGATGTTGAACTTGTACTGTAAATGAGGTTCTTGTAAACAGAGCCGTTCCAAACTTTGGGGTGGCTTTGTCTTTTTGATTTTAAATTCCCTAAGCTATAGGACCATAAGTGGAAGTGCCCTAGGCTCTGTTGCTTTGTTTTTTAGATGTTTCAGGAAACACCATACACTTCTCCCGAGTGGTTGTTGGCAATTTACATCCCGCCCTTCAGCATAACAAGGCTCCCAGTTCTCCATGGCCTGTCCTGCCTTTCTGGATTTTACACTTTTTTCAGATGGCCCTTTTGACCGGGGGGAAGTGAGACTTCATTGTAGTGCAGATTTCCTTTGCAAGCTTGCTTGGTTGGCCAAAAAGGGCGTATGCGTTTTTTCCTGAATATATTCAGGAAAAAACGCATACGCCCTTTTTGGCCAAGTGCATCATTGTGGACGTTCTGCCTCTTTTCCTATGCTTTCAATGCAATTCCAGTCTACCTCCTGAAATCGGTTTCCTGCAATTCTGCCCCGCTTTCAAGTCCTCTTGGCAGCCTTACTTCAGTCTATTTTTGGACGATAGCTGTCATTTATAACTCTGCAGGTTTGCGAATTACAGTGCCCCTGAGCTCATTTCTTCAACTCGCTTTCTTGTGACCTGGCCGCAACACCGCAGGATGGCTTCAGGCCCTAATCTGGTTCTGGCACGGCACGCTGAGCCTTTGGTTATTTCGTCCTCCTGGTGGGAAATGAGAGTTAAATTTGCCCGTCCAGACACCTCCAGCTAGCCTATCATTGGTTCTCGCTATTCCTGTTCATCTTCCGCAGAAATTGCAAACTGGGCCAAACAGGAGGTTAAAGGCGCTGACTTTCCAAGTGGGGAGAGTGTTAGTAAAGCGTCTGGAATGTTGCACCCGAGTACCAGGGTACGAAAACTGAGACATATTTGAACACGTCTTCCGATCACATGGTTGATCATACTCTAGGTCCCACATGCATGTTTTAGCTGAAGGGAGAATACCTTAAACCTGGGTAGTTGAAACCCGTGGAATGGGTACCATGCAATATGACTTCAAAGGGTCTTCATTTGCTCACCGAACCTCTCCAATCCTATCACTGCTGCGTTTATGCCCCTGTACACATGCTTGATTCTCTTTCGGAGACATAGCAATCCATAGGTTTTAAGATACTTACTAGTCAGGTACATTCTTAGGCATTTAATATGCGGTGTTGAGTCCATTTCGTTGAGCAAGGAGTAGCTCTTGTCTATTCCATATTTGGCTTAAGGAACTTTATCTGTGCTCATTTCAATCTCTGGTTTTATGCAGCACCCCAACTCACCTTTCCCCTTAAGCAAGCATAAGTTGGTTTTCTAAATTTGAGACCCTGTTCTGTTCTGTAATTCAGTTCCTGTGTAGCCAAGTTTACATTCCGTGTATTACTGATATCTTATGATGTTTCTTTTTCTGTGTGACTTATTTCAGTTAGAATCATCATACCTGAATCCACTCATTGTGCTGCTAAGGGCCTGATGACACAGATTTCATTGCTGAGTGATATTGCTTTGTAAGTAAATACCACAACTTCTTTATCCATTTTTCACTTTCTGTGATGTTGAACTTGTACTGTAAACGAGGTTCTTGTAAACAGAGCCGTCCCAAACTTTGGGGTGGCTGTGTCTTTTTTATTTTAATTTCCCTAAGCTATAGGACCATAAGTGGAAGTGCCCTAGGTTCTGTTGCTTTGTTTTTTAGATGTTTCAGGAAACACCATACACTTCTCCCGAGTGGTTGTTGGCAATTTACATCCCGCCCATCAGCATAACAAGGCTCCCAGTTCTCCATGGCCTGTCCTGCCTTTCTGGATTTTACACTTTTTTCAGATGGCCCTTTTGACCGGGGGGAAGTGAGACTTCATTGTAGTGCAGATTTCCTTTGCAAGCTTGCTTGGTTGGCCAAAAAGGGCGTATGCGTTTTTTCCTGAATATATTCAGGAAAAAACGCATACGCCCTTTTTGGCCAAGTGCATCATTGTGGACGTTCTGCCTCTTTTCCTATGCTTTCAATGCAATTCCAGTCTACCTCCTGAAATCGGTATCCTGCAATTCTGCCCCGCTTTCAAGTCCTCTTGGCAGCCTTACTTCAGTCTATTTTTGGACGATAGCTGTCATTTATAACTCTGCAGGTTTGTGAATTACAGTGCCCCTGAGCTCCTTTCTTCAACTTGCTTTCTTGTGACCTGGCCGCAACACCGCAGGATGGCTTCAGGCCCTAATCTGGTTCCGGGACGGCACGCTGAGCCTTTGGTTATTTCCTCTTCCTGGTGGGAAATGAGAGTTAAATTTGCCCGTCCAGACACCTCCAGCTAGTCTCTCATTGGTTCTCGCTATTCCTGTTCATCTTCCGCAGAAATTGCAAACTGGGCCAAACAGGAGGTTAAAGGCGCTGACTCTCCAAGTGGGGAGAATGTTAGTAAAGCATCTGGAATGTTGCACCCGAGTACCAGGGGAGGAAAACTGAGACATATTTGAACACGTCTCCCGTTCACATGGTTGATCATACTTGGGTTCCACATGCATGTTTTAGCTGAAGGAAGAATACCTTAAACCTGGAGAGTTAAGACCCGTGTAATGGGTACGATGCAATATGACTTCAAAGGGTCTTCATTTGCTCACCAAACCTCTCCAATCCTATCACTGCTGCGTTTATGCCCCTGTACACATGCTTGATTCTCTTTCGGAGACATAGCGATCCATAGGTTTTAAGATACTTACTAGTCAGGTACATTCTTAGGCGTTTAATATGCGGTGTTGAGTCCATTTCGTTGAGCAAGGAGTAGCTCTTGTCTATTCCATATTTGACTTAAGGAACTTTATCTGTGCTCATTTCAATCTCTGGTTTTATGCAGCACCCCAACTCACCTTTACCCTTAAGCAAGCATAAGTTGGTTTTCTAAATTTGAGACCCTGTTCTGTTCTGTAATTCAGTTCCTGTGTAGCCAAGTTTACATTCCGTGTATTACTGATATCTTATGATGTTTCTTTTTCTGCGTGACTTATTTCAGTTAGAATCATCATACCTGAATCCACTCATTGTGCTGCTAAGGGCCTGATGACACAGATTTCATTGCTGAGTGATATTGCTTTGTAAGTAAATACCACAACTTCTTTATCCATTTTTCACTTTCTGCGATGTTGAACTTGTACTGTAAACGAGGTTCTTGTAAACAGAGCCGTTCCAAACTTTGGGGTGGCTGTGTCTTTTTGATTTTAATTTCCCTAAGCTATAGGACCATAAGTGGAAGTGCCCTAGGTTCTGTTGCTTTGTTTTTTAGATGTTTCAGGAAACACCATACACTTCTCCCGAGTGGTTGTTGGCAATTTACATCCCGCCCATCAGCATAACAAGGCTCCCAGTTCTCCATGGCCTGTCCTGCCTTTCTGGATTTTACACTTTTCTCAGATGGCCCTTTTGACCGGGGGGAAGTGAGACTTCATTGTAGTGCAGATTTCCTTTGCAAGCTTGCTTGGTTGGCCAAAAAGGGCGTATGCGTTTTTTCCTGAATATATTCAGGAAAAAACGCATACGCCCTTTTTGGCCAAGTGCATCATTGTGGACGTTCTGCCTCTTTTCCTATGCTTTCAATGCAATTCCAGTCTACCTCCTGAAATCGGTTTCCTGCAATTCTGCCCCGCTTTCAAGTCCCCTTGGCAGCCTTACTTCAGTCTATTTTTGGACGATAGCTGTCATTTATAACTCTGCAGGTTTGTGAATTACAGTGCCCCTGAGCTCCTTTCTTCAACTCGCTTTCTTGTGACCTGGCCGCAACACCGCAGGATGGCTTCAGGCCCTAATCTGGTTCCGGTACGGCACGCTGAGCCTTTGGTTATTTCCTCTTCCTGGTGGGAAATGAGAGTTAAATTTGCCCGTCCAGACACCTCCAGCTAGCCTCTCATTGGTTCTCGCTATTCCTGTTCATCTTCCGCAGAAATTGCAAACTGGGCCAAACAGGAGGTTAAAGGCGCTGACTCTCCAAGTGGGGAGAGTGTTAGTAAAGCGTCTGGAATGTTGCACCCGAGTACCAGGGGAGGAAAACTGAGACATATTTGAACACGTCTCCCGATCACATGGTTGATCATACTCTGGGTTCCAAATGCATGTTTTAGCTGAAGGAAGAATACCTACAACCTGGGTAGTTGAAACCCGTGGAATGGGTACCATGCAATGTGACTTCAAAGGGTCTTCATTTGCTCACCGAACCTCTCCAATCCTATCACTGCTGCGTTTATGCCCCTGTACACATGCTTGATTCTCTTTCGGAGACATAGCAATCCATAGGTTTTAAGATACTTACTAGTCAGGTACATTCTTAGGCGTTTAATATGCGGTGTTGAGTCCATTTGGTTGAGCAAGGAGTAGCTCTTGTCTATTCCATATTTGACTTAAGGAACTTTATCTGTGCTCATTTCAATCTCTGGTTTTATGTAGCACCCCAACTCACCTTTACCCTTAAGCAAGCATAAGTTGGTTTTCTAAATTTGAGACCCTGTTCTGTTCTGTAATTCAGTTCCTGTGTAGCCAAGTTTACATTCCGTGTATTACTGATATCTTATGATGTTTCTTTTTCTGTGTGACTTATTTCAGTTAGAATCATCATACCTGAATCCACTCATTGTGCTGCTAAGGGCCTGATGACACAGATTTCATTGCTGAGTGATATTGCTTTGTAAGTAAATACCACAACTTCTTTATCCATTTTTCACTTTCTGCGATGTTGAACTTGTACTGTAAACGAGGTTCTTGTAAACAGAGCCGTTCTAAACTTTGGGGTGGCTGTGTCTTTTTGATTTTAATTTCCCTAAGCTATAGGACCATAAGTGGAAGTGCCCTAGGTTCTGTTGCTTTGTTTTTTAGATGTTTCAGGAAACACCATACACTTCTCCCGAGTGGTTGTTGGCAATTTACATCCCGCCCATCAGCATAACAAGGCTCCCAGTTCTCCATGGCCTGTCCTGCCTTTCTGGATTTTACACTTTTTTCAGATGGCCCTTTTGACCGGGGAGAAGTGAGACTTCATTGTAGTGCAGATTTCCTTTGCAAGCTTGCTTGGTTGGCCAAAAAGGGCGTATGCGTTTTTTCCTGAATATATTCAGGAAAAAACGCATACGCCCTTTTTGGCCAAGTGCATCATTGTGGACGTTCTGCCTCTTTTCCTATGCTTGCAATGCAATTCCAGTCTACCTCCTGAAATCGGTTTCATGCAATTCTGCCCCGCTTTCAAGTCCTCTTGGAAGCCTTACTTCAGTCTATTTTTGGACGATAGCTGTCATTTATAACTCTGCAGGTTTGTGAATTACAGTGCCCCTGAGCTCCTTTCTTCAACTTGCTTTCTTGTGACCTGGCCGCAACACCACAGGATGGCTTCAGGCCCTAATCTGGTTCTGGCACGGCATGCTGAGCCTTTGGTTAATTCCTCTTCCTGGTGGGAAATGAGAGTTAAATTTGCCCATCCAGACACCTCCAGCTAGCCTCTCATTGGTTCTCGCTATTCCTGTTCATCTTCCGCAGAAATTGTAAACTGGGCCAAACAGGAGGTTAAAGGGACTGACTCTCCAAGTCGGGAGAGTGTTAGTAAAGCGTCTGGAATGTTGCACCCGAGTACCAGGGTACGAAAACTGAGACATATTTGAACACGTCTCCCGATCACATGGTTGATCATACTCTAGGTTCCACATGCATGTTTTAGCTGAAGGGAGAATACCTTAAACCTGGGTAGTTGAAACCCGTGGAATGGGTACCATGCAATATGACTTCAAAGGGTCTTCATTTGCTCACCGAACCTCTCCAATCCTATCACTGCTGCGTTTATGCCCCTGTACACATGCTTGATTCTCTTTCGGAGACATAGCAATCTATAGGTTTTAAGATACTTACTAGTCAGTTACATTCTTAGGCGTTTAATATGCGGTGTTGAGTCCATTTCGTTGAGCAAGGAGTAGCTCTTGTCTATTCCATATTTGGCTTAAGGAACTTTATCTGTGCTCATTTCAATCTCTGGTTTTATGCAGCACCCCAACTCACCTTTCCCCTTAAGCAAGCATAAGTTGGTTTTCTAAATTTGAGACCCTGTTCTGTTCTGTAATTCAGTTCCTGTGTAGCCAAGTTTACATTCCGTGTATTACTGATATCTTATGATGTTTCTTTTTCTGTGTGACTTATTTCAGTTAGAATCATCATACCTGAATCCACTCATTGTGCTGCTAAGTGCCTGATGACACAGATTTCATTGCTGAGTGATATTGCTTTGTAAGTAAATACCACAACTTCTTTATCCATTTTTCACTTTCTGCGATGTTGAACTTGTACTGTAAACGAGGTTCTTGTAAACAGAGCCGTTCCAAACTTTGGGGTGGCTGTGTCTTTTTGATTTTAATTTCCCTAAGCTATAGGACCATAAGTGCAAGTGCCCTAGGTTCTGTTGCTTTGTTTTTTAGATGTTTCAGGAAACACCATACACTTCTCCCGAGTGGTTGTTGGCAATTTACATCCCGCCCATCAGCATAACAAGGCTCCCAGTTCTCCATGGCCTGTCCTGCCTTTCTGGATTTTACACCTTTTTCAGATGGCCCTTTTGACCGGGGGGAAGTGAGACTTCATTGTAGTGCAGATTTCCTTTGCAAGCTTGCTTGGTTGGCCAAAAAGGGCGTATGCGTTTTTTCCTGAATATATTCAGGAAAAAACGCATACGCCCTTTTTGGCCAAGTGCATCATTGTGGACGTTCTGCCTCTTTTCCTATGCTTTCAATGCAATTCCAGTCTACCTCCTGAAATCGGTTTCCTGCAATTCTGCCCCGCTTTCAAGTCCTCTTGGCAGCCTTACTTCAGTATATTTTTGGACGATAGCTGTCATTTATAACTCTGCAGGTTTGTGAATTACAGTGCCCCTGAGCTCCTTTCTTCAACTCTCTTTCTTGTGACCTGGCCGCAACACCGCAGGATGGCTTCAGGCCCTAATCTGGTTCCGGCACGGCACGCTGAGCCTTTGGTTAATTCCTCTTCCTGGTGGGAAATGATAGTTAAATTTGCCCGTCCAGACACCTCCAGCTAGTCTCTCATTGGTTCTCGCTATTCCTGTTCATTTTCCGCAGAAATTGCAAACTGGGCCAAACAGGAGGTTAAAGGGACTGACTCTCCAAGTCGGGAGAGTGTTAGTAAAGCGTCTGGAATGTTGCACCCGAGTACCAGGGTACGAAAACTGAGACATATTTTAACACGTCTCCCGATCACATGGTTGATCATACTCTGGGTTCCATATGCATGTTTTAGCTGAAGGAAGAATACCTAAAACCTGGGTAGTTGAAACCCGTGGAATGGGTACCATGCAATATGACTTCAAAGGGTCTTCATTTGCTCACCGAACCTCTCCAATCCTATCACTGCTGCGTTTATGCCCCTGTACACATGCTTGATTCTCTTTTGGAGACATAGCAATCCATAGGTTTTAAGATACTTACTAGTCAGGTACATTCTTAGGCGTTTAATATGCAGTGTTGAGTCCATTTCGTTGAGCAAGGAGTAGCTCTTGTCTATTCCATATTTGGCTTAAGGAACTTTATCTGTGCTCATTTCAATCTCTGGTTTTATGCAGCACCCCAACTCACCTTTACCCTTAAGCAAGCATAAGTTGGTTTTCTAAATTTGAGACCCTGTTCTGTTCTGTAATTCAGTTCCTGTGTAGCCAAGTTTACATTCCGTGTATTACTGATATCTTATGATGTTTCTTTTTCTGTGTGACTTATTTCAGTTAGAATCATCATACCTGAATCCACTCATTGTGCTGCTAAGGGCCTGATGACACAGACTTCATTGCTGAGTGATATTGCTTTGTAAGTAAATACCACAACTTTTTTATCCATTTTTCACTTTCTGCGATGTTGAACTTGTGTTTTAAACGAGGTTCTTGTAAACAGAGCCGTTCCAAACTTTGGGGTGGCTGTGTCTTTTTGATTTTAATTTCCCTAAGCTATAGGACCATAAGTGGAAGTGCCCTAGGCTCTGTTGCTTTGTTTTTTAGATGTTTCAGGAAACACCATACACTTCTCCCGAGTGGTTGTTGGCAATTTACATCCCGCCCTTCAGCATAACAAGGCTCCCAGTTCTCCATGGCCTGTCCTGCCTTTCTGGATTTTACACTTTTTTCAGATGGCCCTTTTGACCGGGGGGAAGTGAGACTTCATTGTAGTGCAGATTTCCTTTGCAAGCTTGCTTGGTTGGCCAAAAAGGGCGTATGCGTTTTTTCCTGAATATATTCAGGAAAAAACGCATACGCCCTTTTTGGCCAAGTGCATCATTGTGGACCTTCTGCCTCTTTTCCTATGCTTTCAATGCAATTCCAGTCTACCTCCTGAAATCGGTTTCCTGCAATTCTGCCCCGCTTTCAAGTCCTCTTGGCAGCCTTACTTCAGTCTATTTTTGGACGATAGCTGTCATTTATAACTCTGCAGGTTTGCGAATTACAGTGCCCCTGAGCTCATTTCTTCAACTCGCTTTCTTGTGACCTGGCCGCAACACCGCAGGATGGCTTCAGGCCCTAATCTGGTTCTGGCACGGCACGCTGAGCCTTTGGTTATTTCGTCCTCCTGGTGGGAAATGAGAGTTAAATTTGCCCGTCCAGACACCTCCAGCTAGCCTATCATTGGTTCTCGCTATTCCTGTTCATCTTCCGCAGAAATTGCAAACTGGGCCAAACAGGAGGTTAAAGGCGCTGACTTTCCAAGTGGGGAGAGTGTTAGTAAAGCGTCTGGAATGTTGCACCCGAGTACCAGGGTACGAAAACTGAGACATATTTGAACACGTCTTCCGATCACATGGTTGATCATACTCTAGGTTCCACATGCATGTTTTAGCTGAAGGGAGAATACCTTAAACCTGGGTAGTTGAAACCCGTGGAATGGGTACCATGCAATATGACTTCAAAGGGTCTTCATTTGCTCACCGAACCTCTCCAATCCTATCACTGCTGCGTTTATGCCCCTGTACACATGCTTGATTCTCTTTCGGAGACATAGCAATCCATAGGTTTTAAGATACTTACTAGTCAGGTACATTCTTAGGCATTTAATATGCGGTGTTGAGTCCATTTCGTTGAGCAAGGAGTAGCTCTTGTCTATTCCATATTTGGCTTAAGGAACTTTATCTGTGCTCATTTCAATCTCTGGTTTTATGCAGCACCCCAACTCACCTTTCCCCTTAAGCAAGCATAAGTTGGTTTTCTAAATTTGAGACCCTGTTCTGTTCTGTAATTCAGTTCCTGTGTAGCCAAGTTTACATTCCGTGTATTACTGATATCTTATGATGTTTCTTTTTCTGTGTGACTTATTTCAGTTAGAATCATCATACCTGAATCCACTCATTGTGCTGCTAAGGGCCTGATGACACAGATTTCATTGCTGAGTGATATTGCTTTGTAAGTAAATACCACAACTTCTTTATCCATTTTTCACTTTCTGCGATGTTGAACTTGTACTGTAAACGAGGTTCTTGTAAACAGAGCCGTCCCAAACTTTGGGGTGGCTGTGTCTTTTTGATTTTAATTTCCCTAAGCTATAGGACCATAAGTGGAAGTGCCCTAGGTTCTGTTGCTTTGTTTTTTAGATGTTTCAGGAAACACCGTACACTTCTCCCGAGTGGTTGTTGGCAATTTACATCCCGCCCATCAGCATAACAAGGCTCCCAGTTCTCCATGGCCTGTCCTGCCTTTCTGGATTTTACACTTTTTTCAGATGGCCCTTTTGACCGGGGGGAAGTGAGACTTCATTGTAGTGCAGATTTCCTTTGCAAGCTTGCTTGGTTGGCCAAAAAGGGCGTATGCGTTTTTTCCTGAATATATTCAGGAAAAAACGCATACGCCCTTTTTGGCCAAGTGCATCATTGTGGACGTTCTGCCTCTTTTCCTATGCTTTCAATGCAATTCCAGTCTACCTCCTGAAATCGGTATCCTGCAATTCTGCCCCGCTTTCAAGTCCTCTTGGCAGCCTTACTTCAGTCTATTTTTGGACGATAGCTGTCATTTATAACTCTGCAGGTTTGTGAATTACAGTGCCCCTGAGCTCCTTTCTTCAACTTGCTTTCTTGTGACCTGGCCGCAACACCGCAGGATGGCTTCAGGCCCTAATCTGGTTCCGGCACGGCACGCTGAGCCTTTGGTTATTTCCTCTTCCTGGTGGGAAATGAGAGTTAAATTTGCCCGTCCAGACACCTCCAGCTAGTCTCTCATTGGTTCTCGCTATTCCTGTTCATCTTCCGCAGAATTTGCAAACTGGGCCAAACAGGAGGTTAAAGGCGCTGACTCTCCAAGTGGGGAGAGTGTTAGTAAAGCGTCTGGAATGTTGCACCCGAGTACCAGGGGAGGAAAACTGAGACATATTTGAACACGTCTCCCGTTCACATGGTTGATCATACTTGGGTTCCACATGCATGTTTTAGCTGAAGGAAGAATACCTTAAACCTGGAGAGTTAAGACCCGTGTAATGGGTACGATGCAATATGACTTCAAAGGGTCTTCATTTGCTCACCAAACCTCTCCAATCCTATCACTGCTGCGTTTATGCCCCTGTACACATGCTTGATTCTCTTTCGGAGACATAGCGATCCATAGGTTTTAAGATACTTACTAGTCAGGTACATTCTTAGGCGTTTAATATGCGGTGTTGAGTCCATTTCGTTGAGCAAGGAGTAGCTCTTGTCTATTCCATATTTGACTTAAGGAACTTTATCTGTGCTCATTTCAATCTCTGGTTTTATGCAGCACCTCAACTCACCTTTACCCTTAAGCAAGCATAAGTTGGTTTTCTAAATTTGAGACCCTGTTCTGTTCTGTAATTCAGTTCCTGTGTAGCCAAGTTTACATTCCGTGTATTACTGATATCTTATGATGTTTCTTTTTCTGTGTGACTTATTTCAGTTAGAATCATCATACCTGAATCCACTCATTGTGCTGCTAAGGGCCTGATGACACAGATTTCATTGCTGAGTGATATTGCTTTGTAAGTAAATACCACAACTTCTTTATCCATTTTTCACTTTCTGCGATGTTGAACTTGTACTGTAAACGAGGTTCTTGTAAACAGAGGCGTCCCAAACTTTGGGGTGGCTGTGTCTTTTTGATTTTAATTTCCCTAAGCTAGAGGACCATAAGTGGAAGTGCCCTAGGCTCTGTTGCTTTGTTTTTTAGATGTTTCAGGAAACACCATACACTTCTCCCAAGTGTCTGTTGGCAATTTACATCCAGCCCATCAGCATAACAAGGCTCCCAGTTCTCAATGGCCTGTCCTGCCTTTCTGGATTTTACACTTTTTTCAGATGGCCCTTTTGACCGGGGGGAAGTGAGACTTCATTGTAGTGCAGATTTCCTTTGCAAGCTTGCTTGGTTGGCCAAAAAGGGCGTATGCGTTTTTTCCTGAATATATTCAGGAAAAAACGCATACGCCCTTTTTGGCCAAGTGCATCATTGTGGACGTTCTGCCTCTTTTCCTATGCTTTCAATGCAATTCCAGTCTACCTCCTGAAATCGGTTTCCTGCAATTCTGCCCCGCTTTCAAGTCCTCTTGGCAGCCTTACTTCAGTCTATTTTTGGACGATAGCTGTCATTTATAACTCTGCAGGTTTGTGAATTACAGTGCCCCTGAGCTCCTTTCTTCAACTCGCTTTCTTGTGACCTGGCCGCAACACCGCAGGATGGCTTCAGGCCCTAATCTGGTTCCGGCCCGGCACGCTGAGCCTTTGGTTAATTCCTCTTCCTGGTGGGAAATGAGAGTTAAATTTGCCCGTTCAGACACCTCCAGCTAGTCTCTCATTGGTTCTCGCTATTCCTGTTCATCTTCCGCAGAAATTGCAAACTGGGCCAAACAGGAGGTTAAAGGGACTGACTCTCCAAGTCGGGAGAGTGTTAGTAAAGCATCTGGAATGTTGCACCCGAGTACCAGGGGAGGAAAACTGAGACATATTTGAACACGTCTCCCGTTCACATGGTTGATCATACTCTGGGTTCCACATGCATGTTTTAGCTGAAGGAAGAATACCTAAAACCTGGAGAGTTGAGACCCTTGTAATGGGTACCATGCAATATGACTTCAAAGGGTCTTCATTTGCTCACCGAACCTCTCCAATCCTATCACTGCTGCGTTTATGCCCCTGTACACACGCTTGATTCTCTTTTGGAGACATAGCAATCCATAGGTTTTAAGATACTTACTAGTCAGGTACATTCTTAGGCGTTTAATATGCGGTGTTGAGTCCATTTCGTTGAGCAAGGAGTAGCTCTTGTCTATTCCATATTTGGCTTAAGGAACTTTATCTGTGCTCATTTCAATCTCTGGTTTTATGCAGCACCCCAACTCACCTTTCCCCTTAAGCAAGCATAAGTTGGTTTTCTAAATTTGAGACCCTGTTCTGTTTTGGAATGCAGTTCCTGTGTAGCCAAGTTTACATTCCGTGTATTACTGATATCTTATGATGTTTCTTTTTCTGTGTGACTTATTTCAGTTAGAATCATCGTACCTGAATCCACTCATTATGCTGCTAAGGGCCTGATGACATAGATTTCATTGCTGAGTGATACTGCATTGTACGTAAGTACCTCAAGTTCTTTATCCATTTTTCACTTTCTGTGATATTGAACTTGTACGGTAAACGAGGTTCTTGTAAACGGAGGCGTCCCAAACTTTGGGGTGGCTGTGTCTTTTTGATTTTAATTTCCCTAAGCTATAGGACCATAAGTGGAAGTGCCCTAGGCTCTGTTTCTTTGTTTTTTAGAGATTTCAGGAAACACCATACACTTCTCCAGAGTGGCTGTTGGCAATTTACATCCCGCCCATCAGCATAAGAAGGCTCCCAGTTCTCCATGGCCTGTCGTGCCTTTATGGATTTTACACTTTTTTCAGATGGCCCTTTTGACCAGGTGGAAGTGAGACTTCATTGTAGTGCAGATTTCCTTTGCAAGCTTGCTTGGTTGGCCAAAAAGGGCGTATGCGTTTTTTCCTGAATATATTCAGGAAAAAACGCATACGCCCTTTTTGTCCAAGTGCATCATTGTGGACGTTCTGCCTCTTTTCCTATGCTTTCAATGCAATTCCAGTCTACCTCCTGAAATCGGTTTCCTGCAATTCTGCCCCGCTTTCAAGTCCTCTTGGCAGCCTTACTTCAGTCTATTTTTGGACGATAGCTGTCATTTATAAGTCTGCAGGTTTGTGAATTACAGTGCCCCTGAGCTCCTTTGTTCAACTCGCTTTCTTGTGACCTGGCCGCAACACCGCAAGATGGCTTCAGGCCCTAATCTGTTTCCGTCACGGAACGCTGAGCCTTTGTTTAATTCCTCTTCCTGGTGGGAAATGAGAGTTAAATTTGCCCGTCCAGACACCTCCAGCTAGCCTCTCATTGGTTCTCGCTATTCCTGTTCATCTTCCGCAGAAATTGCAAACTGGGCCAAACAGGAGGTTAAAGGCGCTGACTCTCCAAGTGGGGAGAGTGTTAGTAAAGCGTCTGGAATGTTGCACCCGAGTACCAGGGGAGGAAAACTGAGACATATTTGAACACGTCTCCCGATCCCACGGTTGATCATACTCTGGGTTCCACATGCATGTTTTAGCTGAAGGAAGAATACCTAAAACCTGGGTAGTTGAAACCCGTGGAATGGGTACCATGCAATATGACTTCAAAGGGTCTTCATTTGCTCACCGAACCTCTCCAATCCTATCACTGCTGCGTTTATGCCCCTGTACACATGCTTGATTCTCTTTCGGAGACATAGCAATCTATAGGTTTTAAGATACTTACTAGTCAGTTACATTCTTAGGCGGTTAATATGCGGTGTTGAGTCCATTTCGTTGAGCAAGGAGTAGCTCTTGTCTATTCCATATTTGGCTTAAGGAACTTTATCTGTGCTCATTTCAATCTCTGGTTTTATGCAGCACCCCAACTCACCTTTCCCCTTAAGCAAGCATAAGTTGGTTTTCTAAATTTGAGACCCTGTTCTGTTCTGTAATTCAGTTCCTGTGTAGCCAAGTTTACATTCCGTGTATTACTGATATCTTATGATGTTTCTTTTTCTGTGTGACTTATTTCAGTTAGAATCATCATACCTGAATCCACTCATTGTGCTGCTAAGTGCCTGATGACACAGATTTCATTGCTGAGTGATATTGCTTTGTAAGTAAATACCACAACTTCTTTATCCATTTTTCACTTTCTGCGATGTTGAACTTGTACTGTAAACGACGTTCTTGTAAACAGCGCCGTTCCAAACTTTGGGGTGGCTGTGTCTTTTTGATTTTAATTTCCCTAAGCTATAGGACCATAAGTGGAAGTGCCCTAGGTTCTGTTGCTTTGTTTTTTAGATGTTTCAGGAAACACCATACACTTCTCCCCAGTGGTTGTTGGCAATTTACATCCCGCCCATCAGCATAACAAGGCTCCCAGTTCTCCATGGCCTGTCCTGCCTTTCTGGATTTTACACTTTTTTCAGATGGCCCTTTTGACCGGGGGGAAGTGAGACTTCATTGTAGTGCAGATTTCCTTTGCAAGCTTGCTTGGTTGGCCAAAAAGGGCGTATGCGTTTTTTCCTGAATATATTCAGGAAAAAACGCATACGCCCTTTTTGGCCAAGTGCATCATTGTGGACGTTCTGCCTCTTTTCCTATGCTTTCAATGCAATTCCAGTCTACCTCCTGAAATCGGTTTCCTGCAATTCTGCCCCGCTTTCAAGTCCTCTTGGTAGCCTTACTTCAGTCTATTTTTGGACGATAGCTGTCATTTATAACTCGGCAGGTTTGTGAATTACAGTGCCCCTGAGCTCCTTTCTTCAACTCGCTTTCTTGTGAGCTGGCCGAAACACCCAGGATGGCTTCAGGCCCTAATCTGGTTCCGGAACGGCACGCTGAGCCTTTGGTTAATTCCTCTTTCTGGTGGGAAATGAGAGTTAAATTTGCCCGTCCAGACACCTCCAGCTAGTCTCTCATTGGTTCTCGCTATTCCTGTTCATCTTCCGCAGAAATTGCAAACTGGGTCAAACAGGAGGTTAAAGGGACTGACTCTCCAAGTGGGGAGAGTGTTAGTAAAGCGTCTGGAATGTTGCACCCGAGTACCAGGGTACGAAAACTAAGACATATTTGAACACGTCTCCCAATCACATGGTTGATCATACTCTAGGTTCCACATGCATGTTTTAGCTGTAGGAAGAATACCTTAAACCTGGGTAGTTGAAACCCGTGGAATGGGTACCATGCAATATGACTTCAAAGGGTCTTCATTTGCTCACCGAACCTCTCCAATCCTATCACTGCTGCGTTTATGCCCCTGTACACATGCTTGATTCTCTTTCGGAGACATAGCAATCCATAGGTTTTAAGATACTTACTAGTCAGGTACATCCTTAGGCGTTTAATATGCGGTGTTGAGTCCATTTCGTTGAGCAAGGAGTAGCTCTTGTCTATTCCATATTTGGCTTAAGGAACTTTATCTGTGCTCATTTCAATCTCTGGTTTTATGCAGCACCCCAACTCACCTTTCCCCTTAAGCAAGCATAAGTTGGTTTTCTAAATTTGAGACCCTGTTCTGTTCTGTAATTCAGTTCCTGTGTAGCCAAGTTTATATTCCGTGTATTACTGATATCTTATGATGTTTCTTTTTCTGTGTGACTTATTTCAGTTAGAATCATCATACCTGAATCCACTCATTGTGCTGCTAAGGGCCTGATGACATAGATTTCATTGCTGAGTGATATTGCTTTGTAAGTAAATACCACAACTTTTTTATCCATTTTTCACTTTCTGCGATGTTGAACTTGTACTGTAAATGAGGTTCTTGTAAACAGAGCCGTTCCAAACTTTGGGGTGGCTTTGTCTTTTTGATTTTAAATTCCCTAAGCTATAGGACCATAAGTGGAAGTGCCCTAGGCTCTGTTGCTTTGTTTTTTAGATGTTTCAGGAAACACCATACACTTCTCCCGAGTGGTTGTTGGCAATTTACATCCCGCCCATCAGCATAACAAGGCTCCCAGTTCTCCATGGCCTGTCCTGCCTTTCTGGATTTTACACTTTTTTCAGATGGCCCTTTTGACCGGGGGGAAGTGAGACTTCATTGTAGTGCAGATTTCCTTTGCAAGCTTGCTTGGTTGGCCAAAAAGGGCGTATGCGTTTTTTCCTGAATATATTCAGGAAAAAACGCATACGCGCTTTTTGGCCAAGTGCATCATTGTGGACGTTCTGCCTCTTTTCCTATGCTTTCAATGCAATTCCAGTCTACCTCCTGAAATCGGTTTCCTGCAATTCTGCCCCGCTTTCAAGTCCTCTTGGCAGCCTTACTTCAGTCTATTTTTCGACGATAGCTGTCATTTATAACTCTGTAGGTTTGCGAATTACAGTGCCCCTGAGCTCCTTTCTTCAACTCGCTTTCTTGTGACCTGGCCGCAACACCGCAGGATGGCTTCAGGCCCTAATCTGGTTCTGGCACGGCACGCTGAGCCTTTGGTTATTTCGTCCTCCTGGTGGGAAATGAGAGTTAAATTTGCCCGTCCAGACACCTCCAGCTAGCCTATCATTGGTTCTCGCTATTCCTGTTCATCTTCCGCAGAAATTGCAAACTGGGCCAAACAGGAGGTTAAAGGGATTGACTCTCCAAGTCGGGAGAGTGTTAGTAAAGCGTCTGGAATGTTGCACCCGAGTACCAGGGTACGAAAACTGAGACATATTTGAACACGTCTCCCGATCACATGGTTGATCATACTCTAGGTTCCACATGCATGTTTTAGCTGAAGGGAGAATACCTTAAACCTGGGTAGTTGAAACCCGTGGAATGGGTACCATGCAATATGACTTCAAAGGGTCTTCATTTGCTCACCGTACCTCTCCAATCCTATCACTGCTGCGTTTATGCCCCTGTACACATGCATGATTCTCTTTCAGAGACATAGCAATCCATAGGTTTTAAGATACTTACTAGTCAGGTACATTCTTAGGCGTTTAATATGCGGTGTTGAGTCCATTTTGTTGAGCAAGGAGTAGCTCTTGTCTATTCCATATTTGGCTTAAGGAACTTTATCTGTGCTCATTTCAATCTCTGGTTTTATGCAGCACCCCAACTCACCTTTACCCTTAAGCAAGCATAAGTTGGTTTTCTAAATTTGAGACCCTGTTCTGTTCTGTAATTCAGTTCCTGTGTAGCCAAGATTACATTCCGTGTATTACTGATATCTTATGATGTTTCTTTTTCTGTGTGACTTATTTCAGTTAGAATCATCATACCTGAATCCACTCATTGTGCTGCTAAGGGCCTGATGACACAGATTTCATTGCTGAGTGATATTGCTTTGTAAGTAAATACCACAACTTCTTTATCCATTTTTCAATTTCTGCAATGTTGAACTTGTACTGTAAACGAGGTTCTTGTAAACAGAGCTGTCCCAAACTTTGGGGTGGCTGTGTCTTTTTGATTTTAATTTCCCTAAGCTATAGGACCATAAGTGGAAGTGCCCTAGGTTCTGTTGCTTTGTTTTTTAGATGTTTCAGGAAACACCATACACTTCTCCCAAGTGGTTGTTGGCAATTTACATCCCGCCCATCAGCATAACAAGGCTCCCAGTTCTCCATGGCCTGTCCTGCCTTTCTGGATTTTACACTTTTTTCAGATGGCCCTTTTGACCGGGGGGAAGTGAGACTTCATTGTAGTGCAGATTTCCTTTGCAAGCTTGCTGGGTTGGCCAAAAAGGGCGTATGCGTTTTTTCCTGAATATATTCAGGAAAAAACGCATACGCCCTTTTTGGCCAAGTGCATCATTGTGGACGTTCTGCCTCTTTTCCTATGCTTGCAATGCAATTCCAGTCTACCTCCTGAAATCGGTTTCCTGCAATTTTGCCCCGCTTTCAAGTCCTCTTGGCAGCCTTACTTCAGTATATTTTTGGACGATAGCTGTCATTTATAACTCTGCAGGTTTGTGAATTACAGTGCCCCTGAGCTCCTTTCTTCAGCTTGCTTTCTTGTGACCTGGCCGCAACACCACAGAATGGCTTCAGGCCCTAATCTGGTTCCGGCATGGCACGCTGAGCCTTTGGTTAATTCCTCTTCCTGTTGGGAAATGAGAGTTAAATTTGCCCATCCAGACACCTCCAGCTAGCCTCTCATTGGTTCTCGCTATTCCTGTTCATCTTCCGCAGAAATTGCAAACTGGGCCAAACAGGAGGTTAAAGGGACTGACTCTCCAAGTCGGGAGAGTGTTAGTAAAGTGTCTGGAATGTTGCACCCGAGTACCAGGGTACGAAAACTGAGACATATTTGAACACGTCTCCCGATCACATGGTTGATCATACTCTAGGTTCCACATGCATGTTTTAGCTGAAGGAAGAATACCTTAAACCTGGGTAGTTGAAACCCGTGGAATGGGTACCATGCAATATGACTTCAAAGGGTCTTCATTTGCTCACCGAACCTCTCCAATCCTATCACTGCTGCGTTTATGCCCCTGTACACATGCTTGATTCTCTTTCGGAGACATAGCAATCCATAGGTTTTAAGATACTTACTAGTCAGGTACATTCTTAGGCGTTTAATATGCGGTGTTGAGTCCATTTCGTTGAGCAAGGAGTAGCTCTTGTCTATTCCATATTTGGCTTAAGGAACTTTATCTGTGCTCATTTCAATCTCTGGTTTTATGCAGCACCCCAACTCACCTTTCCCCTTAAGCAAGCATAAGTTGGTTTTCTAAATTTGAGACCCTGTTCTGTTCTGTAATTCAGTTCCTGTGTAGCCAAGTTTATATTCCGTGTATTACTGATATCTTATGATGTTTCTTTTTCTGTGTGACTTATTTCAGTTAGAATCATCATACCTGAATCCACTCATTGTGCTGCTAAGGGCCTGATGACATAGATTTCATTGCTGAGTGATATTGCTTTGTAAGTAAATACCACAACTTTTTTATCCATTTTTCACTTTCTGCGATGTTGAACTTGTACTGTAAATGAGGTTCTTGTAAACAGAGCCGTTCCAAACTTTGGGGTGGCTTTGTCTTTTTGATTTTAAATTCCCTAAGCTATAGGACCATAAGTGGAAGTGCCCTAGGCTCTGTTGCTTTGTTTTTTAGATGTTTCAGGAAACACCATACACTTCTCCCGAGTGGTTGTTGGCAATTTACATCCCGCCCATCAGCATAACAAGGCTCCCAGTTCTCCATGGCCTGTCCTGCCTTTCTGGATTTTACACTTTTTTCAGATGGCCCTTTTGACCGGGGGGAAGTGAGACTTCATTGTAGTGCAGATTTCCTTTGCAAGCTTGCTTGGTTGGCCAAAAAGGGCGTATGCGTTTTTTCCTGAATATATTCAGGAAAAAACGCATACGCCCTTTTTGGCCAAGTGCATCATTGTGGACGTTCTGCCTCTTTTCCTATGCTTTCAATGCAATTCCAGTCTACCTCCTGAAATCGGTTTCCTGCAATTCTGCCCCGCTTTCAAGTCCTCTTGGCAGCCTTACTTCAGTCTATTTTTGGACGATAGCTGTCATTTATAACTCTGTAGGTTTGCGAATTACAGTGCCCCTGAGCTCCTTTCTTCAACTCGCTTTCTTGTGACCTGGCCGCAACACCGCAGGATGGCTTCAGGCCCTAATTTGGTTCTGGCACAGCACGCTGAGCCTTTGGTTATTTCGTCCTCCTGGTGGGAAATGAGAGTTAAATTTGCCCGTCCAGACACCTCCAGCTAGCCTATCATTGGTTCTCGCTATTCCTGTTCATCTTCCGCAGAAATTGCAAACTGGGCCAAACAGGAGGTTAAAGGGATTGACTCTCCAAGTCGGGAGAGTGTTAGTAAAGCGTCTGGAATGTTGCACCCGAGTACCAGGGTACAAAAACTGAGACATATTTGAACACGTCTCCCGATCACATGGTTGATCATACTCTAGGTCCCACATGCATGTTTTAGCTGAAGGAAGAATACCTTAAACCTGGGTAGTTGAAACCCGTGGAATGGGTACCATGCAATATGACTTCAAAGGGTCTTCATTTGCTCACCGAACCTCTCCAATCCTATCACTGCTGCGTTTATGCCCCTGTACACATGCTTGATTCTCTTTCGGAGACATAGCAATCCATAGGTTTTAAGATACTTACTAGTCAGGTACATTCTTAGGCGTTTAATATGCGGTGTTGAGTCCATTTCGTTGAGCAAGGAGTAGCTCTTGTCTATTCCATATTTGGCTTAAGGAACTTTATCTGTGCTCATTTCAATCTCTGGTTTTATGCAGCACCCCAACTCACCTTTCCCCTTAAGCAAGCATAAGTTGGTTTTCTAAATTTGAGACCCTGTTCTGTTCTGTAATTCAGTTCCTGTGTAGCCAAGTTTACATTCCGTGTATTACTGATATCTTATGATGTTTCTTTTTCTGTGTGACTTATTTCAGTTAGAATCATCATACCTGAATCCACTCATTGTGCTGCTAAGGGCCTGATGACACAGATTTCATTGCTGAGTGATATTGCTTTGTAAGTAAATACCACAACTTCTTTATCCATTTTTCAATTTCTGCAATGTTGAACTTGTACTGTAAACGAGGTTCTTGTAAACAGAGCTGTCCCAAACTTTGGGGTGGCTGTGTCTTTTTGATTTTAATTTCCCTAAGCTATAGGACCATAAGTGGAAGTGCCCTAGGTTCTGTTGCTTTGTTTTTTAGATGTTTCAGGAAACACCATACACTTCTCCCAAGTGGTTGTTGGCAATTTACATCCCGCCCATCAGCATAACAAGGCTCCCAGTTCTCCATGGCCTGTCCTGCCTTTCTGGATTTTACACTTTTTTCAGATGGCCCTTTTGACCGGGGGGAAGTGAGACTTCATTGTAGTGCAGATTTCCTTTGCAAGCTTGCTGGGTTGGCCAAAAAGGGCGTATGCGTTTTTTCCTGAATATATTCAGGAAAAAACGCATACGCCCTTTTTGGCCAAGTGCATCATTGTGGACGTTCTGCCTCTTTTCCTATGCTTTCAATGCAATTCCAGTCTACCTCCTGAAATCGGTTTCCTGCAATTCTGCCCCGCTTTCAAGTCCTCTTGGCAGCCTTACTTCAGTCTATTTTTGGACGATAGCTGTCATTTATAACTCTGCAGGTTTGTGAATTACAGTGCCCCTGCGCTCCTTTCTTCAACTTGCTTTCTTGTGACCTGGCTGCAACACCACAGGATGGCTTCAGGCCCTAATGTGGTTCCAGCACGGCACGCTGAGCCTTTGGTTAATTCCTCTTCTTGGTGGGAAATGAGAGTTAAATTTGCCCATCCAGACACCTCCAGCTAGCCTCTCATTGGTTCTCGCTATTCCTGTTCATCTTCCGCAGAAATTGCAAACTGGGCCAAACAGGAGGTTAAAGGGACTGACTCTCCAAGTCGGGAGAGTGTTAGTAAAGTGTCTGGAATGTTGCACCCGAGTACCAGGGTACGAAAACTGAGACATATTTGAACACGTCTCCCGATCACATGGTTGATCATACTCTAGGTTCCACATGCATGTTTTAGCTGAAGGAAGAATACCTTAAACCTGGATAGTTGAAACCCGTGGAATGGGTACCATGCAATATGACTTCAAAGGGTCTTCATTTGCTCACCGAACCTCTCCAATCCTATCACTGCTGCGTTTATGCCCCTGTACACATGCTTGATTCTCTTTCGGAGACATAGCAATCCATAGGTTTTAAGATACTTACTAGTCAGGTACATTCTTAGGCGTCTAATATGGGGTGTTGAGTCCATTTCGTTGAGCAAGGAGTAGCTCTTGTCTATTCCATATTTGGCTTAAGGAACTTTATCTGTGCTCATTTCAATCTCTGGTTTTATGCAGCACCCCAACTCACCTTTCCCCTTAAGCAAGCATAGTTGGTTTTCTAAATTTGAGACCCTGTTCTGTTCTGTAATTCAGTTCCTGTGTAGCCAAGTTTACATTCCGTGTATTACTGATATCTTATGATGTTTCTTTTTCTGTGTGACTTATTTCAGTTAGAATCATCATACCTGAATCCACTCATTGTGCTGCTAAGGGCCTGATTACACAGATTTCATTGCTGAGTGATATTGCTTTGTAAGTAAATACCACAACTTCTTTATCCATTTTTCACTTTCTGCGATGTTGAACTTGTACTGTAAACGAGGTTCTTGTAAACAGAGCCGTCCCAAACTTTGGGGTGGCTGTGTCTTTTTGATTTTAATTTCCCTAAGCTATAGGACCATAAGTGGAAGTGCCCTAGGTTCTGTTGCTTTGTTTTTTAGATGTTTCAGGAAACACCATACACTTCTCCCGAGTGGTTGTTGGCAATTTTCATCCCACCCATCAGCATAACAAGGCTCCCAGTTCTCCATGGCCTGTCCTGCCTTTCTGGATTTTACACTTTTTTCAGATGGCCCTTTTGACCGGGGGGAAGTGAGACTTCATTGTAGTGCAGATTTCCTTTGCAAGCTTGCTTGGTTGGCCAAAAAGGGCGTATGCGTTTTTTCCTGAATATATTCAGGAAAAAACGCATACGCCCTTTTTGGCCAAGTGCATCATTGTGGACGTTCTGCCTCTTTTCCTATGCTTTCAATGCAATTCCAGTCTACCTCCTGAAATCGGTATCCTGCAATTCTGCCCCGCTTTCAAGTCCTCTTGGCAGCCTTACTTCAGTCTATTTTTGGACGATAGCTGTCATTTATAACTCTGCAGGTTTGTGAATTACAGTGCCCCTGAGCTCCTTTCTTCAACTTGCTTTCTTGTGACCTGGCCGCAACACCGCAGGATGGCTTCAGGCCCTAATCTGGTTCCGGCACGGCACGCTGAGCCTTTGGTTAATTCCTCTTCCTGTTGGGAAATGAGAGTTAAATTTGCCCATCCAGACACCTCCAGCTAGCCTCTCATTGGTTCTCGCAATTCCTGTTCATCTTCCGCAGAAATTGCAAACTGGGCCAAACAGGAGGTTAAAGGGACTGACTCTCCAAGTCGGGAGAGTGTTAGTAAAGTGTCTGGAATGTTGCACCCGAGTACCAGGGTACGAAAACTGAGACATATTTGAACACGTCTCCCGATCACATGGTTGATCATACTCTAGGTTCCACATGCATGTTTTAGCTGAAGGAAGAATACCTTAAACCTGGGTAGTTGAAACCCGTGGAATGGGTACCATGCAATATGACTTCAAAGGGTCTTCATTTGCTCACCGAACCTCTCCAATCCTATCACTGCTGCGTTTATGCCCCTGTACACATGCTTGATTCTCTTTCGGACACATAGCAATCCATAGGTTTTAAGATACTTACTAGTCAGGTACATTCTTAGGCGTTTAATATGCGGTGTTGAGTCCATTTCGTTGAGCAAGGAGTAGCTCTTGTCTATTCCATATTTGGCTTAAGGAACTTTATCTGTGCTCATTTCAATCTCTGGTTTTATGCAGCACCCCAACTCACCTTTCCCCTTAAGCAAGCATAAGTTGGTTTTCTAAATTTGAGACCCTGTTCTGTTCTGTAATTCAGTTCCTGTATAGCCAAGTTTACATTCCGTGTATTAGTGATATCTTATGATGTTTCTTTTTCTGTGTGACTTATTTCAGTTAGAATCATCGTACCTGAATCCACTCATTATGCTGCTACGGGCCTGATGACATAGATTTCATTGCTGAGTGATACTGCATTGTACGTAAGTACCACAAGTTCTTTATCCATTTTTCACTTTCTTAGATGTTGAACTTGTACTGTAAACGAGGTTCTTGTAAACAGAGCCGTTCCAAACTTTGGGGTGGCTGTGTCTTTTTGATTTTAATTTCCCTAAGCTATAGGACCATAAGTGGAAGTGCCCTAGGTTCTGTTGCTTTGTTTTTTAGATGTTTCAGGAAACACCATACACTTCTCCCGAGTGGTTGTTGGCAATTTTCATCCCACCCATCAGCATAACAAGGCTCCCAGTTCTCCATGGCCTGTCCTGCCTTTCTGGATTTTACACTTTTTTCAGATGGCCCTTTTGACCGGGGGGAAGTGAGACTTCATTGTAGTGCAGATTTCCTTTGCAAGCTTGCTTGGTTGGCCAAAAAGGGCGTATGCGTTTTTTCCTGAATATATTCAGGAAAAAACGCATACGCCCTTTTTGGCCAAGTGCATCATTGTGGACGTTCTGCCTCTTTTCCTATGCTTTCAATGCAATTCCAGTCTACCTCCTGAAATCGGTATCCTGCAATTCTGCCCCGCTTTCAAGTCCTCTTGGCAGCCTTACTTCAGTCTATTTTTGGACGATAGCTGTCATTTATAACTCTGCAGGTTTGTGAATTACAGTGCCCCTGAGCTCCTTTCTTCAACTTGCTTTCTTGTGACCTGGCCGCAACACCGCAGGATGGCTTCAGGCCCTAATCTGGTTCCGGCACGGCACGCTGAGCCTTTGGTTAATTCCTCTTCCTGTTGGGAAATGAGAGTTAAATTTGCCCATCCAGACACCTCCAGCTAGCCTCTCATTGGTTCTCGCTATTCCTGTTCATCTTCCGCAGAAATTGCAAACTGGGCCAAACAGGAGGTTAAAGGGACTGACTCTCCAAGTCGGGAGAGTGTTAGTAAAGTGTCTGGAATGTTGCACCCGAGTACCAGGGTACGAAAACTGAGACATATTTGAACACGTCTCCCGATCACATGGTTGATCATACTCTAGGTTCCACATGCATGTTTTAGCTGAAGGAAGAATACCTTAAACCTGGGTAGTTGAAACCCGTGGAATGGGTACCATGCAATATGACTTCAAAGGGTCTTCATTTGCTCACCGAACCTCTCCAATCCTATCACTGCTGCGTTTATGCCCCTGTACACATGCTTGATTCTCTTTCGGACACATAGCAATCCATAGGTTTTAAGATACTTACTAGTCAGGTACATTCTTAGGCGTTTAATATGCGGTGTTGAGTCCATTTCGTTGAGCAAGGAGTAGCTCTTGTCTATTCCATATTTGGCTTAAGGAACTTTATCTGTGCTCATTTCAATCTCTGGTTTTATGCAGCACCCCAACTCACCTTTCCCCTTAAGCAAGCATAAGTTGGTTTTCTAAATTTGAGACCCTGTTCTGTTCTGTAATTCAGTTCCTGTATAGCCAAGTTTACATTCCGTGTATTAGTGATATCTTATGATGTTTCTTTTTCTGTGTGACTTATTTCAGTTAGAATCATCGTACCTGAATCCACTCATTATGCTGCTACGGGCCTGATGACATAGATTTCATTGCTGAGTGATACTGCATTGTACGTAAGTACCACAAGTTCTTTATCCATTTTTCACTTTCTTAGATGTTGAACTTGTACTGTAAACGAGGTTCTTGTAAACAGAGCCGTTCCAAACTTTGGGGTGGCTGTGTCTTTTTGATTTTAATTTCCCTAAGCTATAGGACCATAAGTGGAAGTGCCCTAGGCTCTGTTGCTTTGTTTTTTAGATGTTTCAGGAAACACCATACACTTCTCCCGAGTGGTTGTTGGCAATTTACATCCCGCCCATCAGCATAACAAGGCTCCCAGTTCTCCATGGCCTGTCCTGCCTTTCTGGATTTTACACGTTTTTCAGATGGCCCTTTTGACCGGGGGGAAGTGAGACTTCATTGTAGTGCAGATTTCCTTTGCAAGCTTGCTTGGTTGGCCAAAAAGGGCGTATGCGTTTTTTCCTGAATATATTCAGGAAAAAACGCATACGCCCTTTTTGGCCAAGTGCATCATTGTGGACGTTCTGCCTCTTTTCCTATGCTTTCAATGCAATTCCAGTCTACCTCCTGAAATCGGTTTCCTGCAATTCTGCCCCGCTTTCAAGTCCTCTTGGCAGCCTTACTTCAGTCTATTTTTGGACGATAGCTGTCATTTATAACTCTGCAGGTTTGTGAATTACAGTGCCCCTGAGCTCCTTTCTTCAACTCGCTTTCTTGTGACCTGGCCGCAACACCGCAGGATGGCTTCAGGCCCTAATCTGGTTCCGGCACGGCACGCTGAGCCTTTGGTTAATTCCTCTTCCTGGTGGGAAATGAGAGTTAAATTTGCCCGTCCAGACACCTCCAGCTAGTCTCTCATTGGTTCTCGCTATTCCTGTTCATCTTCCGCAGAAATTGCAAACTGGGCCAAACAGGAGGTTAAAGGGACTGACTCTCCAAGTCGGGAGAGTGTTAGTAAAGCGTCTGGAATGTTGCACCCGAGTACCAGGGTACGAAAACTGAGACATATTGGAACACGTCTCCCGTTCACATGGTTGATCATACTTGGGTTCCACATGCATGTTTTAGCTGAAGGAAGAATACCTAAAACCTGGGTAGTTGAAACCCGTGGAATGGGTACCATGCAATATGACTTCAAAGGGTTTTCATTTGCTCACCGAACCTCTCCAATCCTATCACTGCTGCGTTTATGCCCCTGTACACATGCTTGATTCTGTTTCGGAGACATAGCAATCCATAGGTTTTAAGATACTTACTAGTCAGGGACATTCTTAGGCGTTTAATATGCCGTATTGAGTCCATTTCGTTGAGCAAGGAGTAGCTCTTGTCTATTCCATATTTGGCTTAGGGAACTTTATCTGTGCTCATTTCAATCTCTGGTTTTATGCAGCACCCGAACTCACCTTTCCCCTTAAGCAAGCATAAGTTGGTTTTCTAAATTTGAGACCCTGTTCTGTTCTGTAATACAGTTCCTGTGTAGCCAAGTTTACATTCCGTGTATTACTGATATCTTATGATGTTTCTTTTTCTGTGTGACTTATTTCAGTTAGAATCATCATACCTGAATCCACTCATTGTGCTGCTAAGGGCCTGATGACAAAGATTTCATTGCTGAGTGATATTGCTTTGTAAGTAAATACCACAACTTCTTTATCCATTTTTCAATTTCTGCGATGTTGAACTTGTACTGTAAACGAGGTTCTTGTAAACAGAGCCGTTCCAAACTTTGGGGTGGCTGTGTCTTTTTGAATTTAAATTCCCTAAGCTATAGGACCATAAGTGGAAGTGCCCTAGGCTCTGTTGCTTTGTTTTTTAGATGTTTCAGGAAACACCATACACTTCTCCCGAGTGGTTGTTGGCAATTTACATCCCGCCCATCAGCATAACAAGGCTCCCAGTTCTCCATGGCCTGTCCTGCCTTTCTGGATTTTACACTTTTTTCAGATGGCCCTTTTGACCGGGGGGAAGTGAGACTTCATTGTAGTGCAGATTTCCTTTGCAAGCTTGCTTGGTTGGCCAAAAAGGGCGTATGCGTTTTTTCCTGAATATATTCAGGAAAAAACGCATACGCCCTTTTTGGCCAAGTGCATCATTGTGGACGTTCTGCCTCTTTTCCTATGCTTTCAATGCAATTCCAGTCTACCTCCTGAAATCGGTTTCCTGCAATTCTGCCCCGCTTTCAAGTCCTCTTGGCAGCCTTACTTCAGTCTATTTTTGGACGATAGCTGTCATTTATAACTCTGCAGGTTTGTGAATTACAGTGCCCCTGAGCTCGTTTCTTCAACTCGCTTTCTTGTGACCTGGCCGCAACACCGCAGGATGTCTTCAGGCCCTAATCTGGTTCCGGCACGGCACGCTGAGCCTTTGGTTATTTCCTCTTCCTGGTGGGAAATGAGAGTTAAATTTGCCCGTCCAGACACCTCCAGCTAGCCTCTCATTGGTTCTCGCTATTCCTGTTCATCTTCCGCAGAAATTGCAAACTGGGCCAAACAGGAGGTTAAAGGCGCTGACTTTCAAAGTGGGGAGAGTGTTAGTAAAGCGTCTGGAATGTTGCACCCGAGTACCAGGGGAGGAAAACTGAGACATATTTGAACACGTCTCCCGTTCACATGGTTGATCATACTTGGGTTCCACATGCATGTTTTAGCTGAAGGAAGAATATCTTAAACCTGGGTAGTTGAAACCCGTGGAATGGGTACCATGCAATATGACTTCAAAGGGTCTTCATTTGCTCACCGAACCTCTCCAATCCTATCACTGCTGCGTTTATGCCCCTGTACACATGCTTGATTCTGTTTCGGAGACATAGCAATCCATAGGTTTTAAGATACTTACTAGTCAGGTACATTCTTAGGCGTTTAATATGCGGTGTTGAGTCCATTTCGTTGAGCAAGGAGTAGCTCTTGTCTATTCCATATTTGGCTTAAGGAACTTTATCTGTGCTCATTTCAATCTCTGGTTTTATGCAGCACCCCAACTCATCTTTCCCCATAAGCAAGCATAAGTTGGTTTTCTAAATTTGAGACCCTGTTCTGTTCTGTAATTCAGTTCCTGTGTAGCCAAGTTTACATTCCGTGTATTACTGATATCTTATGATGTTTCTTTTTCTGTGTGACTTATTTCAGTTAGACTCATCATACCTGAATCCACTCATTGTGCTGCTAAGGGCCTGATGACACAGATTTCATTGCTGAGTGATATTGCTTTGTAAGTAAATACCACAACTTCTTTATCCATTTTTCAATTTCTGCGATGTTGAACTTGTACTGTAAACGAGGTTCTTGTAAACAGAGCCGTTCCAAACTTTGGGGTGGCTGTGTCTTTTTGAATTTAATTTCCCTAAGCTATAGGACCATAAGTGGAAGTGCCCTAGGCTCTGTTGCTTTGTTTTTTAGATGTTTCAGGAAACACCATACACTTCTCCCGAGTGGTTGTTGGCAATTTACATCCCGCCCATCAGCATAACAAGGCTCCCAGTTCTCCATGGCCTGTCCTGCCTTTCTGGATTTTACACTTTTTTCAGATGGCCCTTTTGACCGGGGGGAAGTGAGACTTCATTGTAGTGCAGATTTCCTTTGCAAGCTTGCTTGGTTGGCCAAAAAGGGCGTATGCGTTTTTTCCTGAATATATTCAGGAAAAAACGCATACGCCCTTTTTGGCCAAGTGCATCATTGTGGACGTTCTGCCTCTTTTCCTATGCTTTCAATGCAATTCCAGTCTACCTCCTGAAATCGGTTTCCTGCAATTCTGCCCCGCTTTCAAGTCCTCTTGGCAGCCTTACTTCAGTCTATTTTTGGACGATAGCTGTCATTTATAACTCTGCAGGTTTGTGAATTACAGTGCCCCTGAGCTCCTTTCTTCAACTCGCTTTCTTGTGAGCTGGCCGCAACACCGCAGGATGTCTTCAGGCCCTAATCTGGTTCCGGCACGGCACGCTGAGCCTTTGATTATTTCCTCTTCCTGGTGGGAAATGAGAGTTAAATTTGCCCGTCCAGACACCTCCAGCTAGCCTCTCATTGGTTCTCGCTATTCCTGTTCATCTTCCGCAGAAATTGCAAACTGGGCCAAACAGGAGGTTAAAGGCGCTGACTTTCCAAGTGGGGAGAGTGTTAGTAAAGCGTCTGGAATGTTGCACCCGAGTACCAGGGGTGGAAAACTGAGACATATTTGAACACGTCTCCCGTTCACATGGTTGATCATACTCTAGGTCCCACATGCATGTTTTAGCTGAAGGAAGAATACCTAAAACCTGGGTAGTTGAAACCCGTGGAATGGGTACCATGCAATATGACTTCAAAGGGTCTTCATTTGCTCACCGAACCTCTCCAATCCTATCACTGCTGCGTTTATGCCCCTGTACACATGCTTGATTCTCTTTCGGAGACATAGCAATCCATAGGTTTTAAGATACTTACTAGTCAGGTACATTCTTAGGCGTTTAATATGCGGTGTTGAGTCCATTTCGTTGAGCAAGGAGTAGCTCTTGTCTATTCCATATTTGGCTTAAGGAACTTTATCTGTGCTCATTTCAATCTCTGGTTTTATGCAGCACCCCAACTCACCTTTCCCCTTAAGCAAGCATAAGTTGGTTTTCTAAATTTGAGACCCTGTTCTGTTCTGTAATTCAGTTCCTGTGTAGCCAAGTTTACATTCCGTGTATTACTGATATCTTATGATGTTTCTTTTTCTGTGTGACTTATTTCAGTTAGAATCATCATACCTGAATCCACTCATTGTGCTGCTAAGTGCCTGATGACACAGATTTCATTGCTGAGTGATATTGCTTTGTAAGTAAATACCACAACTTCTTTATCCATTTTTCACTTTCTGCGATGTTGAACTTGTACTGTAAACGAGGTTCTTGTAAACAGAGCCGTTCGAAACTTTGGGGTGGCTGTGTCTTTTTGATTTTAAATTCCCTAAGCTATAGGACCATAAGTGGAAGTGCCCTAGGCTCTGTTGCTTTGTTTTTTAGATGTTTCAGGAAACACCATACACTTCTCCCGAGTGTTTGTTGGCAATTTACATCCCGCCCTTCAGCATAACAAGGCTCCCAGTTCTCCATGGCCTGTCCTTCCTTTCTGGATTTTACACTTTTTTCAGATGGCCCTTTTGACCGGGGGGAAGTGAGACTTCATTGTAGTGCAGATTTCCTTTGCAAGCTTGCTTGGTTGGCCAAAAAGGGCGTATGCGTTTTTTCCTGAATATATTCAGGAAAAAACGCATACGCCCTTTTTGGCCAAGTGCATCATTGTGGACGTTCTGCCTCTTTTCCTATGCTTGCAATGCAATTCCAGTCTACCTCCTGAAATCGGTTTCCTGCAATTCTGCCCCGCTTTCAAGTCCTCTTGGCAGCCTTACTTCAGTCTATTTTTGGACGATAGCTGTCATTTATAACTCTGCAGGTTTGTGAATTACAGTGCCCCTGAGCTCCTTTCTTCAACTCGCTTTCTTTTGAGCTGGCCGCAACACCGCAGGATGGCTTCAGGCCCTAATCTGGTTCCGGCACGGCACGCTGAGCCTTTGGTTATTTCCTCTTCCTGGTGGGAAATGAGAGTTAAATTTGCCCGTCCAGACACCTCCAGCTAGCCTCTCATTGGTTCTTGCTATTCCTGTTCATCTTCCGCAGAAATTGCAAACTGGGCCAAACAGGAGGTTAAAGGCGCTGACTTTCCAAGTGGGGAGAGTGTTAGTAAAGCGTCTGGAATGTTGCACCCGAGTACCAGGGGAGGAAAACTGAGACATATTTGAACACGTCTCCCGTTCACATGGTTGATCATACTTGGGTTCCACATGCATGTTTTAGCTGAAGGAAGAATACCTAAAACCTGGGTAGTTGAAACCCGTGGAATGGGTACCATGCAATATGACTTCAAAGGGTCTTCATTTGCTCACCGAACCTCTCCAATCCTATCACTGCTGCGTTTATGCCCCTGTACACATGCTTGATTCTGTTTCGGAGACATAGCAATCCATAGGTTTTAAGATACTTACTAGTCAGGTACATTCTTAGGCGTTTAATATGCGGTGTTGAGTCCATTTCATTGAGCAAGGAGTAGCTCTTGTCTATTCCATATTTGGTTTAAGGAACTTTATCTGTGCTCATTTCAATCTCTGGTTTTATGCAGCACCCCAACTCACCTTTCCCCTTAAGCAAGCATAGTTGGTTTTCTAAATTTGAGACCCTGTTCTGTTCTGTAATTCAGTTCCTGTGTAGCCAAGTTTCCATTCCGTGTATTACTGATATCTTATGATGTTTCTTTTTCTGTGTGACTTATTTCAGTTAGAATCATCATACCTGAATCCACTCATTGTGCTGCTAAGGGCCTGATGACACAGATTTCATTGCTGAGTGATATTGCTTTGTAAGTAAATACCACAACTTCTTTATCCATTTTTCACTTTCTGCGATGTTGAACTTGTACTGTAAACGAGGTTCTTGTAAACAGAGCTGTTCCAAACTTTGGGGTGGCTGTGTCTTTTTGATTTTAAATTCCCTAAGCTATAGGACCATAAGTGGAAGTGCCCTAGGCTCTGTTGCTTTGTTTTTTAGATGTTTCAGGAAACACCATACACTTCTCCCGAGTGGTTGTTGGCAATTTACATCCCGCCCATCAGCATAACAAGGCTCCCAGTTCTCCATGGCCTGTCCTGCCTTTCTGGATTTTACACTTTTTTCAGATGGCCCTTTTGACCGGGGGGAAGTGAGACTTCATTGTAGTGCAGATTTCCTTTGCAAGCTTGCTTGGTTGGCCAAAAAGGGCGTATGTGTTTTTTCCTGAATATATTCAGGAAAAAACGCATACGCCCTTTTTGGCCAAGTGCATCATTGTGGACGTTCTGCCTCTTTTCCTATGCTTGCAATGCAATTCCAGTCTACCTCCTGAAATCGGTTTCCTGCAATTCTGCCCCGCTTTCAAGTCCTCTTGGCAGCCTTACTTCAGTCTATTTTTGGACAATAGCTGTCATTTATAACTCTGCAGGTTTGTGAATTACAGTGCCCCTGAGCTCCTTTCTTCAACTCGCTTTCTTGTGACCTGGCCGCAACACCACAGGATGTCTTCAGGCCCTAATCTGGTTCTGGCACGGCACGCTGAGCCTTTGGTTAATTCCTCTTCCTGGTGGGAAATGAGAGTTAAATTTGCCCATCCAGACACCTCCAGCTAGTCTCTCATTGGTTCTCGCTATTCCTGTTTATCTTCCACAGAAATTGCAAACTGGGCCAAACAGGAGGTTAAAGGGACTGACTCTCCAAGTGGGGAGAGTGTTAGTAAAGCGTCTGGAATGTTGCACCCGAGTACCAGGGTACGAAAACTGAGACATATTTGAACACGTCTCCCGATCACATGGTTGATCATACTCTAGGTCCCACATGCATGTTTTAGCTGAAGGAAGAATACCTTAAACCTGGGTAGTTGAAACCCGTGGAATGGGTACCATGCAATATGACTTCAAAGGGTCTTCATTTGCTCACCGAACCTCTCCAATCCTATCACTGCTGCGTTTATGCCCCTGTACACATGCTTGATTCTCTTTCGGAGACATAGCAATCCATAGGTTTTAAGATACTTACTAGTCAGGTACATTCTTAGGCGTTTAATATGCGGTGTTGAGTCCATTTCGTTGAGCAAGGAGTAGCTCTTGTCTATTCCATATTTGGCTTAAGGAACTTTATCTGTGCTCATTTCAATCTCTGGTTTTATGCAGCACCCCAACTCACCTTTACCCTTAAGCAAGCATAAGTTGGTTTTCTAAATTTGAGACCCTGTTCTGTTCTGTAATTCAGTTCCTGTGTAGCCAAGTTTACATTCCGTGTATTACTGATATCTTATGATGTTTCTTTTTCTGTGTGACTTATTTCAGTTAGAATCATCATACCTGAATCCACTCATTGTGCTGCTAAGGGCCTGATGACACAGATTTCATTGCTGAGTGATATTGCTTTGTAAGTACATACCACAACTTCTTTATCCATTTTTCACTTTCTGCGATGTTGAACTTGTACTGTAAACGAGGTTCTTGTAAACAGAGCCGTTCGAAACTTTGGGGTGGCTGTGTCTTTTTGATTTTAAATTCCCTAAGCTATAGGACCATAAGTGGAAGTGCCCTAGGCTATGTTGCTTTGTTTTTTAGATGTTTCAGGAAACACCATACACTTCTCCCGAGTGGTTGTTGGCAATTTACATCCCGCCCATCAGCATAACAAGGCTCCCAGTTCTCCATGGCCTGTCCTGCCTTTCTGGATTTTACACTTTTTTCAGATGGCCCTTTTGACCGGGGGGAAGTGAGACTTCATTGTAGTGCAGATTTCCTTTGCAAGCTTGCTTGGTTGGCCAAAAAGGGCGTATGCATTTTTTCCTGAATATATTCAGGAAAAAACGCATATGCCCTTTTTGGCCAAGTGCATCATTGTGGACGTTCTGCCTCTTTTCCTATGCTTTCAATGCAATTCCAGTCTACCTCCTGAAATCGGTTTCCTGCAATTCTGCCCCGCTTTCAAGTCCTCTTGGCAGCCTTACTTCAGTCTATTTTTGGACGATAGCTGTCATTTATAACTCTGCAGGTTTGTGAATTACAGTGCCCCTGAGCTCCTTTCTTCAACTCGCTTTCTTGTGAGCTGGCCGCAACACCGCAGGATGTCTTCAGGCCCTAATCTGGTTCCGGCACGGCACGCTGAGCCTTTGATTATTTCCTCTTCCTGGTGGGAAATGAGAGTTAAATTTGCCCGTCCAGACACCTCCAGCTAGCCTCTCATTGGTTCTCGCTATTCCTGTTCATCTTCCGCAGAAATTGCAAACTGGGCCAAACAGGAGGTTAAAGGCGCTGACTTTCCAAGTGGGGAGAGTGTTAGTAAAGCGTCTGGAATGTTGCACCCGAGTACCAGGGGTGGAAAACTGAGACATATTTGAACACGTCTCCCGTTCACATGGTTGATCATACTGTAGGTCCCACATGCATGTTTTAGCTGAAGGAAGAATACCTAAAACCTGGGTAGTTGAAACCCGTGGAATGGGTACCATGCAATATGACTTCAAAGGGTCTTCATTTGCTCACCGAACCTCTCCAATCCTATCACTGCTGCGTTTATGCCCCTGTACACATGCTTGATTCTCTTTCGGAGACATAGCAATCCATAGGTTTTAAGATACTTACTAGTCAGGTACATTCTTAGGCGTTTAATATGCGGTGTTGAGTCCATTTCGTTGAGCAAGGAGTAGCTCTTGTCTATTCCATATTTGGCTTAAGGAACTTTATCTGTGCTCATTTCAATCTCTGGTTTTATGCAGCACCCCAACTCACCTTTCCCCTTAAGCAAGCATAAGTTGGTTTTCTAAATTTGAGACACTGTTCTGTTCTGTAATTCAGTTCCTGTGTAGCCAAGTTTACATTCCGTGTATTACTGATATCTTATGATGTTTCTTTTTCTGTGTGACTTATTTCAGTTAGAATCATCATACCTGAATCCACTCATTGTGCTGCTAAGGGCCTGATGACACAGATTTCATTGCTGAGTGATATTGCTTTGTAAGTAAATACCACAACTTCTTTATCCATTTTTCACTTTCTGCGATGTTGAACTTGTACTGTAAACGAGGTTCTTGTAAACAGAGCCGTTCGAAACTTTGGGGTGGCTGTGTCTTTTTGATTTTAAATTCCCTAAGCTATAGGACCATAAGTGGAAGTGCCCTAGGCTCTGTTGCTTTGTTTTTTAGATGTTTCAGGAAACACCATACACTTCTCCCGAGTGTTTGTTGGCAATTTACATCCTGCCCTTCAGCATAACAAGGCTCCCAGTTCTCCATGGCCTGTCCTTCCTTTCTGGATTTTACACTTTTTTCAGATGGCCCTTTTGACCGGGGGGAAGTGAGACTTCATTGTAGTGCAGATTTCCTTTGCAAGCTTGCTTGGTTGGCCAAAAAGGGCGTATGCGTTTTTTCCTGAATATATTCAGGAAAAAACGCATACGCCCTTTTTGGCCAAGTGCATCATTGTGGACGTTCTGCCTCTTTTCCTATGCTTGCAATGCAATTCCAGTCTACCTCCTGAAATCGGTTTCCTGCAATTCTGCCCCGCTTTCAAGTCCTCTTGGCAGCCTTACTTCAGTCTATTTTTGGACGATAGCTGTCATTTATAACTCTGCAGGTTTGTGAATTACAGTGCCCCTGAGCTCCTTTCTTCAACTCGCTTTCTTTTGAGCTGGCCGCAACACCGCAGGATGGCTTCAGGCCCTAATCTGGTTCCGGCACGGCACGCTGAGCCTTTGGTTATTTCCTCTTCCTGGTGGGAAATGAGAGTTAAATTTGCCCGTCCAGACACCTCCAGCTAGCCTCTCATTGGTTCTCGCTATTCCTGTTCATCTTCCGCAGAAATTGCAAACTGGGCCAAACAGGAGGTTAAAGGCGCTGACTTTCCAAGAGGGGAGAGTGTAAGTAAAGCATCTGGAATGTTGCACCCGAGTACCAGGGGAGGAAAACTGAGACATATTTGAACACGTCTCCCGTTCACATGGTTGATCATACTTGGGTTCCACATGCATGTTTTAGCTGAAGGAAGAATACCTAAAACCTGGGTAGTTGAAACCCGTGGAATGGGTACCATGCAATATGACTTCAAAGGGTCTTCATTTGCTCACCGAACCTCTCCAATCCTATCACTGCTGCGTTTATGCCCCTGTACACATGCTTGATTCTGTTTCGGAGACATAGCAATCCATAGGTTTTAAGATACTTACTAGTCAGGTACATTCTTAGGCGTTTAATATGCGGTGTTGAGTCCATTTCGTTGAGCAAGGAGTAGCTCTTGTCTATTCCATATTTGGCTTAAGGAACTTTATCTGTGCTCATTTCAATCTCTGGTTTTATGCAGCACCCCAACTCACCTTTCCCCTTAAGCAAGCATAAGTTGGTTTTCTAAATTTGAGACCCTGTTCTGTTCTGTAATTCAGTTCCTGTGTAGCCAAGTTTCCATTCCGTGTATTACTGATATCTTATGATGTTTCTTTTTCTGTGTGACTTATTTCAGTTAGAATCATCGTACCTGAATCCACTCATTATGCTGCTACGGGCCTGATGACATAGATTTCATTGCTGAGTGATACTGCATTGTACGTAAGTACCACAAGTTCTTTATCCATTTTTCACTTTCTGTGATATTGAACTTGTACGGTAAATGAGGTTCTTGTAAACGGAGGCGTCCCAAACTTTGGGGTGGCTGTGTCTTTTTGATTTTAATTTCCCTAAGCTATAGGACCATAAGTGGAAGTGCCCTAGGCTCTGTTGCTTTGTTTTTTAGATGTTTCAGGAAACACCATACACTTCTCCCGAGTGGTTGTTGGCAATTTACATCCCGCCCATCAGCATAACAAGGCTCCCAGTTCTCCATGGCCTGTCCTGCCTTTCTGGATTTTACACTTTTTTCAGATGGCCCTTTTGACCGGGGGGAAGTGAGACTTCATTGTAGTGCAGATTTCCTTTGCAAGCTTGCTTGGTTGGCCAAAAAGGGCGTATGTGTTTTTTCCTGAATATATTCAGGAAAAAACGCATACGCCCTTTTTGGCCAAGTGCATCATTGTGGACGTTCTGCCTCTTTTCCTATGCTTGCAATGCAATTCCAGTCTACCTCCTGAAATCGGTTTCCTGCAATTCTGCCCCGCTTTCAAGTCCTCTTGGCAGCCTTACTTCAGTCTATTTTTGGACAATAGCTGTCATTTATAACTCTGCAGGTTTGTGAATTACAGTGCCCCTGAGCTCCTTTCTTCAACTCGCTTTCTTGTGACCTGGCCGCAACACCGCAGGATGTCTTCAGGCCCTAATCTGGTTCTGGCACGGCACGCTGAGCCTTTGGTTAATTCCTCTTCCTGGTGGGAAATGAGAGTTAAATTTGCCCATCCAGACACCTCCAGCTAGTCTCTCATTGGTTCTCGCTATTCCTGTTTATCTTCCACAGAAATTGCAAACTGGGCCAAACAGGAGGTTAAAGGGACTGACTCTCCAAGTGGGGAGAGTGTTAGTAAAGCGTCTGGAATGTTGCACCCGAGTACCAGGGTACGAAAACTGAGACATATTTGAACACGTCTCCCGATCACATGGTTGATCATACTCTAGGTCCCACATGCATGTTTTAGCTGAAGGAAGAATACCTTAAACCTGGGTAGTTGAAACCCGTGGAATGGGTACCATGCAGTATGATTTCAAAGGGTCTTCATTTGCTCACTGAACCTCTCCAATCCTATCACTGCTGCGTTTATGCCCCTGTACACATGCTTGATTCTCTTTCGGAGACATAGCAATCCATAGGTTTTAAGATACTTACTAGTCAGGTACATTCTTAGGCGTTTAATATGCGGTGTTGAGTCCATTTCGTTGAGCAAGGAGTAGCTCTTGTCTATTCCATATTTGGCTTAAGGAACTTTATCTGTGCTCATTTCAATCTCTGGTTTTATGCAGCACCCCAACTCACCTTTCCCCTTAAGCAAGCATAAGTTGGTTTTCTAAATTTGAGACCCTGTTCTGTTCTGTAATTCAGTTCCTGTGTAGCCAAGTTTACATTCCGTGTATTACTGATATCTTATGATGTTTCTTTTTCTGTGTGACTTATTTCAGTTAGAATCATCATACCTGAATCCACTCATTGTGCTGCTAAGGGCCTGATGACACAGATTTCATTGCTGAGTGATATTGCTTTGTAAGTACATACCACAACTTCTTTATCCATTTTTCACTTTCTGCGATGTTGAACTTGTACTGTAAATGAGGTTCTTGTAAACAGAGCCGTTCCAAACTTTGGGGTGGCTTTGTCTTTTTGATTTTAAATTCCCTAAGCTATAGGACCATAAGTGGAAGTGCCCTAGGCTCTGTTGCTTTGTTTTTTAGATGTTTCAGGAAACACCATACACTTCTCCCGAGTGGTTGTTGGCAATTTACATCCCGCCCATCAGCATAACAAGGCTCCCAGTTCTCCATGGCCTGTCCTGCCTTTCTGGATTTTACACTTTTTTCAGATGGCCCTTTTGACCGGGGGGAAGTGAGACTTCATTGTAGTGCAGATTTCCTTTGCAAGCTTGCTTGGTTGGCCAAAAAGGGCGTATGCGTTTTTTCCTGAATATATTCAGGAAAAAACGCATACGCCCTTTTTGGCCAAGTGCATCATTGTGGACGTTCTGCCTCTTTTCCTATGCTTTCAATGCAATTCCAGTCTACCTCCTGAAATCGGTTTCCTGCAATTCTGCCCCGCTTTCAAGTCCTCTTGGCAGCCTTACTTCAGTCTATTTTTGGACGATAGCTGTCATTTATAACTCTGCAGGTTTGCGAATTACAGTGCCCCTGAGCTCCTTTCTTCAACTCGCTTTCTTGTGACCTGGCCGCAACACCGCAGGATGGCTTCAGGCCCTAATCTGGTTCTGGCACGGCACGCTGAGGCTTTGGTTATTTCGTCCTCCTGGTGGGAAATGAGAGTTAAATTTGCCCGTCCAGACACCTCCAGCTAGCCTATCATTGGTTCTCGCTATTCCTGTTCATCTTCCGCAGAAATTGCAAACTGGGCCAAACAGGAGGTTAAACGGACTGACTCTCCAAGTCGGGAGAGTGTTAGTAAAGCGTCTGGAATGTTGCACCCGAGTACCAGGGTACGAAAACTGAGACATATTTGAACACGTCTCCTGATCACATGGTTGATCATACTCTAGGTTCCACATGCATGTTTTAGCTGAAGGGAGAATACCTTAAACCTGGGTAGTTGAAACCCGTGGAATGGGTACCATGCAATGTGACTTCAAAGGGTCTTCATTTGCTCACCGAACCTCTCCAATCCTATCACTGCTGCGTTTATGCCCCTGTACACATGCATGATTCTCTTTCAGAGACATAGCAATCCATAGGTTTTAAGATACTTACTAGTCAGGTACATTCTTAGGCGTTTAATATGCGGTGTTGAGTCCATTTCGTTGAGCAAGGAGTAGCTCTTGTCTATTCCATATTGGGCTTAAGGAACTTTATCTGTGCTCATTTCAATCTCTGGTTTTATGCAGCACCCCAACTCACCTTTACCCTTAAGCAAGCATAAGTTGGTTTTCTAAATTTGAGACCCTGTTCTGTTCTGTAATTCAGTTCCTGTGTAGCCAAGTTTCCATTCCGTGTATTACTGATATCTTATGATGTTTCTTTTTCTGTGTGACTTATTTCAGTAAGAATCATCATACCTGAATCCACTCATTGTGCTGCTAAGGGCCTGATGACACAGATTTCATTGCTGAGTGATATTGCTTTGTACGTAAATACCACAACTTCTTTATCCATTTTTCACTTTCTGCGATGTTGAACTTGTACTGTAAACGAGGTTCTTGTAAACAGAGCCTTTCCAAACTTTGGGGTGGCTGTGTCTTTTTGATTTTAATTTCCCTAAGCTATAGGACCATAAGTGGAAGTGCCCTAGGCTCTGTTGCTTTGTTTTTTAGATGTTTCAGGAAACACCATACACTTCTCCCGAGTGGTTGTTGGCAATTTACATCCCGCCCATCAGCATAACAAGGCTCCCAGTTCTCCATGGCCTGTCCTGCCTTTCTGGATTTTACACTTTTTTCAGATGGCCCTTTTGACCGGGGGGAAGTGAGACTTCATTGTAGTGCAGATTTCCTTTGCAAGCTTGCTTGGTTGGCCAAAAAGGGCGTATGCGTTTTTTCCTGAATATATTCAGGAAAAAACGCATACGCCCTTTTTGGCCAAGTGCATCATTGTGGACGTTCTGCCTCTTTTCCTATGCTTGCAATGCAATTCCAGTCTACCTCCTGAAATCGGTTTCCTGCAATTCTGCCCCGCTTTCAAGTCCTCTTGGCAGCCTTACTTCAGTCTATTTTTGGACGATAGCTGTCATTTATAACTCTGCAGGTTTGTGAATTACAGTGCCCCTGCGCTCCTTTCTTCAACTTGCTTTCTTGTGACTGGCTGCAACACCACAGGATGGCTTCAGGCCCTAATCTGGTTCCAGCACGGCACGCTGAGCCTTTGGTTAATTCCTCTTCCTGGTGGGAAATGAGAGTTAAATTTGCCCATCCAGACACCTCCAGCTAGCCTCTCATTGGTTCTCGCTATTCCTGTTCATCTTCCGCAGAAATTGCAAACTGGGCCAAACGGGAGGTTAAAGGGACTGACTCTCCAAGTCGGGAGAGTGTTAGTAAAGTGTCTGGAATGTTGCACCCGAGTACCAGGGTACGAAAACTGAGACATATTTGAACACGTCTCCCGATCACATGGTTGATCATACTCTAGGTTCCACATGCATGTTTTAGCTGAAGGAAGAATACCTTAAACCTGGGTAGTTGAAACCCGTGGAATGGGTACCATGCAATATGACTTCAAAGGGTCTTCATTTGCTCAACGAACCTCTCCAATCCTATCACTGCTGCGTTTATGCCCCTGTACACATGCATGATTCTCTTTCAGAGACATAGCAATCCATAGGTTTTAAGATACTTACTAGTCAGGTACATTCTTAGGCGTTTAATATGCGGTGTTGAGTCCATTTCGTTGAGCAAGGAGTAGCTCTTGTCTATTCCATATTTGGCTTAAGGAACTTTATCTGTGCTCATTTCAATCTCTGGTTTTATGCAGCACCCCAACTCACCTTTCCCCTTAAGCAAGCATAAGTTGGTTTTCTAAATTTGAGACCCTGTTCTGTTCTGTAATTCAGTTCCTGTGTAGCCAAGTTTACATTCCGTGTATTACTGATATCTTATGATGTTTCTTTTTCTGTGTGACTTATTTCAGTTAGAATCATCATACCTGAATCCACTCATTGTGCTGCTAAGGGCCTGATGACACAGATTTCATTGCTGAGTGATATTGCTTTGTAAGTAAATACCACAACTTCTTTATCCATTTTTCACTTTCTGCGATGTTGAACTTGTACTGTAAACGAGGTTCTTGTAAACAGAGCCTTTCCAAACTTTGGGGTGGCTGTGTCTTTTTGATTTTAATTTCCCTAAGCTATAGGACCATAAGTGGAAGTGCCCTAGGTTCTGTTGCTTTGTTTTTTAGATGTTTCAGGAAACACCATACACTTCTCCCGAGTGGTTGTTGGCAATTTACATCCCGCCCATCAGCATAACAAGGCTCCCAGTTCTCCATGGCCTGTCCTGCCTTTCTGGATTTTACACTTTTTTCAGATGGCCCTTTTGACCGGGGGGAAGTGAGACTTCATTGTAGTGCAGATTTTCTTTGCAAGCTTGCTTGGTTGGCCAAAAAGGGCGTATGCGTTTTTTCCTGAATATATTCAGGAAAAAACGCATACGCCCTTTTTGGCCAAGTGCATCATTGTGGACGTTCTGCCTCTTTTCCTATGCTTTCAATGCAATTCCAGTCTACCTCCTGAAATCGGTTTCCTGCAATTCTGCCCCGCTTTCAAGTCCTCTTGGCAGCCTTACTTCAGTCTATTTTTGGACGATAGCTGTCATTTATAACTCTGCAGGTTTGTGAATTACAGTGCCCCTGCGCTCCTTTCTTCAACTTGCTTTCTTGTGACCTGGCTGCAACACCGCAGGATGGCTTCAGGCCCTAATCTGGTTCCGGCACGGCACGCTGAGCCTTTGGTTAATTCCTCTTCCTGGTGGGAAATGAGAGTTAAATTTGCCCATCCAGACACCTCCAGCTAGCCTCTCATTGGTTCTCGCTATTCCTGTTCATCTTCCGCAGAAATTGCAAACTGGGCCAAACAGGAGGTTAAAGGCGCTGACTTTCCAAGTGGGGAGAGTGTTAGTAAAGCGTCTGGAATGTTGCACCCGAGTACCAGGGGTGGAAAACTGAGACATATTTGAACACGTCTCCCGTTCACATGGTTGATCATACTCTAGGTCCCACATGCATGTTTTAGCTGAAGGAAGAATACCTAAAACCTCGGTAGTTGAAACCCGTGGAATGGGTACCATGCAATATGACTTCAAAGGGTCTTCATTTGCTCACCGAACCTCTCCAATCCTATCACTGCTGCGTTTATGCCCCTGTACACATGCTTGATTCTCTTTCGGAGACATAGCAATCCATAGGTTTTAAGATACTTACTAGTCAGGTACATTCTTAGGCGTTTAATATGCGGTGTTGAGTCCATTTCGTTGAGCAAGGAGTAGCTCTTGTCTATTCCATATTTGGCTTAAGGAACTTTATCTGTGCTCATTTCAATCTCTGGTTTTATGCAGCACCCCAACTCACCTTTACCCTTAAGCAAGCATAAGTTGGTTTTCTAAATTTGAGACCCTGTTCTGTTCTGTAATTCAGTTCCTGTGTAGCCAAGTTTACATTCCGTGTATTACTGATATCTTATGATGTTTCTTTTTCTGTGTGACTTATTTCAGTTAGAATCATCATACCTGAATCCACTCATTGTGCTGCTAAGGGCCTGATGACACAGATTTCATTGCTGAGTGATATTGCTTTGTAAGTAAATACCACAACTTCTTTATCCATTTTTCACTTTCTGCGATGTTGAACTTGTACTGTAAACGAGGTTCTTGTAAACAGAGCCGTTCGAAACTTTGGGGTGGCTGTGTCTTTTTGATTTTAAATTCCCTAAGCTATAGGACCATAAGTGGAAGTGCCCTAGGCTCTGTTGCTTTGTTTTTTTGATGTTTCAGGAAACACCATACACTTCTCCCGAGTGTTTGTTGGCAATTTACATCCCGCCCTTCAGCATAACAAGGCTCCCAGTTCTCCATGGCCTGTCCTTCCTTTCTGGATTTTACACTTTTTTCAGATGGCCCTTTTGACCGGGGGGAAGTGAGACTTCATTGTAGTGCAGATTTCCTTTGCAAGCTTGCTTGGTTGGCCAAAAAGGGCGTATGCGTTTTTTCCTGAATATATTCAGGAAAAAACGCATACGCCCTTTTTGGCCAAGTGCATCATTGTGGACGTTCTGCCTCTTTTCCTATGCTTGCAATGCAATTCCAGTCTACCTCCTGAAATCGGTTTCCTGCAATTCTGCCCCGCTTTCAAGTCCTCTTGGCAGCCTTACTTCAGTCTATTTTTGGACGATAGCTGTCATTTATAACTCTGCAGGTTTGTGAATTACAGTGCCCCTGAGCTCCTTTCTTCAACTCGCTTTCTTGTGACCTGGCCGCAACACCGCAGGATGTCTTCAGGCCCTAATCTGGTTCCGGCACGGCATGCTGAGCCTTTGGTTATTTCCTCTTCCTGGTGGGAAATGAGAGTTAAATTTGCCCGTCCAGACACCTCCAGCTAGTCTCTCATTGGTTCTCGCTATTCCTGTTCATCTTCCGCAGAAATTGCAAACTGGGCCAAACAGGAGGTTAAAGGGACTGACTCTCCAAGTGGGGAGAGTGTTAGTAAAGCGTCTGGAATGTTGCACCCGAGTACCAGGGTACGAAAACTGAGACATATTTGAACACGTCTCCCGATCACATGGTTGATCATACTCTAGGTTCCACATGCATGTTTTAGCTGAAGGAAGAATACCTTAAACCTGGGTAGTTGAAACCCGTGGAATGGGTACCATTCAATATGACTTCAAAGGGTCTTCATTTGCTCACCGAACCTCTCCAATCCTATCACTGCTGCGTTTATGCCCCTGTACACATGCTTGATTCTCTTTCGGAGACATAGCAATCCATAGGTTTTAAGATACTTACTAGTCAGGTACATTCTTAGGCGTTTAATATGCGGTGTTGAGTCCATTTCGTTGAGCAAGGAGTAGCTCTTGTCTATTCCATATTTGGCTTAAGGAACTTTATCTGTGCTCATTTCAATCTCTGGTTTTATGCAGCACCCCAACTCACCTTTCCCCTTAAGCAAGCATAAGTTGGTTTTCTAAATTTGAGACCCTGTTCTGTTCTGTAATTCAGTTCCTGTGTAGCCAAGTTTACATTCCGTGTATTACTGATATCTTATGATGTTTCTTTTTCTGTGTGACTTATTTCAGTTAGAATCATCATACCTGAATCCACTCATTGTGCTGCTAAGGGCCTGATGACATAGATTTCATTGCTGAGTGATATTGCTTTGTAAGTAAATACCACAACTTTTTTATCCATTTTTCACTTTCTGCGATGTTGAACTTGTACTGTAAATGAGGTTCTTGTAAACAGAGCCCTTCCAAACTTTGGGGTGGCTTTGTCTTTTTGATTTTAAATTCCCTAAGCTATAGGACCATAAGTGGAAGTGCCCTAGGCTCTGTTGCTTTGTTTTTTAGATGTTTCAGGAAACACCATACACTTCTCCCGAGTGGTTGTTGGCAATTTACATCCCGCCCATCAGCATAACAAGGCTCCCAGTTCTCCATGGCCTGTCCTGCCTTTCTGGATTTTACACTTTTTTCAGATGGCCCTTTTGACTGGGGGGAAGTGAGACTTCATTGTAGTGCAGATTTCCTTTGCAAGCTTGCTTGGTTGGCCAAAAAGGGCGTATGCGTTTTTTCCTGAATATATTAAGGAAAAAACGCATACGCCCTTTTTGGCCAAGTGCATCATTGTGGACGTTCTGCCTCTTTTCCTATGCTTTCAATGCAATTCCAGTCTACCTCCTGAAATCGGTTTCCTGCAATTCTGCCCCGCTTTCAAGTCCTCTTGGCAGCCTTACTTCAGTCTATTTTTGGACGATAGCTGTCATTTATAACTCTGCAGGTTTGCGAATTACAGTGCCCCTGCGCTCCTTTCTTCAACTTGCTTTCTTGTGACCTGGCTGCAACACCACAGGATGGCTTCAGGCCCTAATCTGGTTCCGGCACGGCACGCTGAGCCTTTGGTTAATTCCTCTTCCTGGTGGGAAATGAGAGTTAAATTTGCCCATCCAGACACCTCCAGCTAGCCTCTCATTGGTTCTCGCTATTCCTGTTCATCTTCCGCAGAAATTGCAAACTGGGCCAAACGGGAGGTTAAAGGGACTGACTCTCCAAGTCGGGAGAGTGTTAGTAAAGTGTCTGGAATGTTGCACCCGAGTACCAGGGTACGAAAACTGAGACATATTTGAACACGTCTCCCGATCACATGGTTGATCATACTCTAGGTTCCACATGCATGTTTTAGCTGAAGGAAGAATACCTTAAACCTGGGTAGTTGAAACCCGTGGAATGGGTACCATGCAATATGACTTCAAAGGGTCTTCATTTGCTCAACGAACCTCTCCAATCCTATCACTGCTGCGTTTATGCCCCTGTACACATGCATGATTCTCTTTCAGAGACATAGCAATCCATAGGTTTTAAGATACTTACTAGTCAGGTACATTCTTAGGCGTTTAATATGCGGTGTTGAGTCCATTTCGTTGAGCAAGGAGTAGCTCTTGTCTATTCCATATTTGGCTTAAGGAACTTTATCTGTGCTCATTTCAATCTCTGGTTTTATGCAGCACCCCAACTCACCTTTACCCTTAAGCAAGCATAAGTTGGTTTTCTAAATTTGAGACCCTGTTCTGTTCTGTAATTCAGTTCCTGTGTAGCCAAGTTTACATTCCGTGTATTACTGATATCTTATGATGTTTCTTTTTCTGTGTGACTTATTTCAGTTAGAATCATCATACCTGAATCCACTCATTGTGCTGCTACGGGCCTGATGACACAGATTTCATTGCTGAGTGATATTGCTTTGTAAGTAAATACCACAACTTCTTTATCCATTTTTCACTTTCTGCGATGTTGAACTTGTACTGTAAACGAGGTTCTTGTAAACAGAGCCTTTCCAAACTTTGGGGTGGCTGTGTCTTTTTGATTTTAATTTCCCTAAGCTATAGGACCATAAGTGGAAGTGCCCTAGGTTCTGTTGCTTTGTTTTTTAGATGTTTCAGGAAACACCATACACTTCTCCCGAGTGGTTGTTGGCAATTTACATCCCGCCCATCAGCATAACAAGGCTCCCAGTTCTCCATGGCCTGTCCTGCCTTTCTGGATTTTACACTTTTTTCAGATGGCCCTTTTGACCGGGGGGAAGTGAGACTTCATTGTAGTGCAGATTTTCTTTGCAAGCTTGCTTGGTTGGCCAAAAAGGGCGTATGCGTTTTTTCCTGAATATATTCAGGAAAAAACGCATACGCCCTTTTTGGCCAAGTGCATCATTGTGGACGTTCTGCCTCTTTTCCTATGCTTTCAATGCAATTCCAGTCTACCTCCTGAAATCGGTTTCCTGCAATTCTGCCCCGCTTTCAAGTCCTCTTGGCAGCCTTACTTCAGTCTATTTTTGGACGATAGCTGTCATTTATAACTCTGCAGGTTTGTGAATTACAGTGCCCCTGCACTCCTTTCTTCAACTTGCTTTCTTGTGACCTGGCTGCAACACCACAGGATGGCTTCAGGCCCTAATCTGGTTCCGGCACGGCACGCTGAGCCTTTGGTTAATTCCTCTTCCTGGTGGGAAATGAGAGTTAAATTTGCCCATCCAGACACCTCCAGCTAGCCTCTCATTGGTTCTCGCTATTCCTGTTCATCTTCCGCAGAAATTGCAAACTGGGCCAAACAGGAGGTTAAAGGGACTGACTCTCCAAGTCGGGAGAGTGTTAGTAAAGTGTCTGGAATGTTGCACCCGAGTACCAGGGTACGAAAACTGAGACATATTTGAACACGTCTCCCGATCACATGGTTGATCATACTCTAGGTTCCACATGCATGTTTTAGCTGAAGGAAGAATACCTTAAACCTGGGTAGTTGAAACCCGTGGAATGGGTACCATGCAATATGACTTCAAAGGGTCTTCATTTGCTCACCGAACCTCTCCAATCCTATCACTGCTGCGTTTATGCCCCTGTACACATGCTTGATTCTCTTTCGGAGACATAGCAATCCATAGGTTTTAAGATACTTACTAGTCAGGTACATTCTTAGGCGTTTAATATGCGGTGTTGAGTCCATTTCGTTGAGCAAGGAGTAGCTCTTGTCTATTCCATATTTGGCTTAAGGAACTTTATCTGTGCTCATTTCAATCTCTGGTTTTATGCAGCACCCCAACTCACCTTTCCCCTTAAGCAAGCATAAGTTGGTTTTCTAAATTTGAGACCCTGTTCTGTTCTGTAATTCAGTTCCTGTGTAGCCAAGTTTACATTCCGTGTATTACTGATATCTTATGATGTTTCTTTTTCTGTGTGACTTATTTCAGTAAGAATCATCATACCTGAATCCACTCATTGTGCTGCTAAGGGCCTGATGACACAGATTTCATTGCTGAGTGATATTGCTTTGTAAGTAAATACCACAACTTCTTTATCCATTTTTCACTTTCTGCGATGTTGAACTTGTACTGTAAACGAGGTTCTTGTAAACAGAGCCTTTCCAAACTTTGGGGTGGCTGTGTCTTTTTGATTTTAATTTCCCTAAGCTATAGGACCATAAGTGGAAGTGCCCTAGGCTCTGTTGCTTTGTTTTTTAGATGTTTCAGGAAACACCATACACTTCTCCCGAGTGGTTGTTGGCAATTTACATCCCGCCCATCAGCATAACAAGGCTCCCAGTTCTCCATAGCCTGTCCTGCCTTTCTGGATTTTACACTTTTTTCAGATGGCCCTTTTGACTGGGGGGAAGTGAGACTTCATTGTAGTGCAGATTTCCTTTGCAAGCTTGCTTGGTTGGCCAAAAAGGGCGTATGCGTTTTTTCCTGAATATATTCAGGAAAAAACGCATACGCCCTTTTTGGCCAAGTGCATCATTGTGGACGTTCTGCCTCTTTTCCTATGCTTGCAATGCAATTCCAGTCTACCTCCTGAAATCGGTTTCCTGCAATTCTGCCCCGCTTTCAAGTCCTCTTGGCAGCCTTACTTCAGTCTATTTTTGGACGATAGCTGTCATTTATAACTCTGCAGGTTTGTGAATTACAGTGCCCCTGCGCTCCTTTCTTCAACTTGCTTTCTTGTGACCTGGCTGCAACACCACAGGATGGCTTCAGGCCCTAATCTGGTTCCGGCACGGCACGCTGAGCCTTTGGTTAATTCCTCTTCCTGGTGGGAAATGAGAGTTAAATTTGCCCATCCAGACACCTCCAGCTAGCCTCTCATTGGTTCTCGCTATTCCTGTTCATCTTCCGCAGAAATTGCAAACTGGGCCAAACGGGAGGTTAAAGGGACTGACTCTCCAAGTCGGGAGAGTGTTAGTAAAGTGTCTGGAATGTTGCACCCGAGTACCAGGGTACGAAAACTGAGACATATTTGAACACGTCTCCCGATCACATGGTTGATCATACTCTAGGTTCCACATGCATGTTTTAGCTGAAGGAAGAATACCTTAAACCTGGGTAGTTGAAACCCGTGGAATGGGTACCATGCAATATGACTTCAAAGGGTCTTCATTTGCTCAACGAACCTCTCCAATCCTATCACTGCTGCGTTTATGCCCCTGTACACATGCATGATTCTCTTTCAGAGACATAGCAATCCATAGGTTTTAAGATACTTACTAGTCAGGTACATTCTTAGGCGTTTAATATGCGGTGTTGAGTCCATTTCGTTGAGCAAGGAGTAGCTCTTGTCTATTCCATATTTGGCTTAAGGAACTTTATCTGTGCTCATTTCAATCTCTGGTTTTATGCAGCACCCCAACTCACCTTTACCCTTAAGCAAGCATAAGTTGGTTTTCTAAATTTGAGACCCTGTTCTGTTCTGTAATTCAGTTCCTGTGTAGCCAAGTTTACATTCCGTGTATTACTGATATCTTATGATGTTTCTTTTTCTGTGTGACTTATTTCAGTTAGAATCATCATACCTGAATCCACTCATTGTGCTGCTACGGGCCTCATGACACAGATTTCATTGCTGAGTGATATTGCTTTGTAAGTAAATACCACAACTTCTTTATCCATTTTTCACTTTCTGCGATGTTGAACTTGTACTGTAAACGAGGTTTTTGTAAACAGAGCCGTTCCAAACTTTAGGGTGGCTGTGTCTTTTTGATTTTAATTTCCCTAAGCTATAGGACCATAAGTGGAAGTGCCCTAGGTTCTGTTGCTTTGTTTTTTAGATGTTTCAGGAAACACCATACACTTCTCCCGAGTGGTTGTTGGCAATTTACATCCCGCCCATCAGCATAACAAGGCTCCCAGTTCTCCATGGCCTGTCCTGCCTTTCTGGATTTTACACTTTTTTCAGATGGCCCTTTTGACCGGGGGGAAGTGAGACTTCATTGTAGTGCAGATTTCCTTTGCAAGCTTGCTTGGTTGGCCAAAAAGGGCGTATGCGTTTTTTCCTGAATATATTCAGGAAAAAACGCATACGCCCTTTTTGGCCAAGTGCATCATTGTGGACGTTCTGCCTCTTTTCCTATGCTTTCAATGCAATTCCAGTCTACCTCCTGAAATCGGTTTCCTGCAATTCTGCCCCGCTTTCAAGTCCTCTTGGCAGCCTTACTTCAGTCTATTTTTGGACGATAGCTGTCATTTATAACTCTGCAGGTTTGTGAATTACAGTGCCCCTGAGCTCCTTTCTTCAACTCGCTTTCTTTTGAGATGGCCACAACACCGCAGGATGGCTTCAGGCCCTAATCTGGTTCCGGCACGGCACGCTGAGCCTTTGGTTATTTCCTCTTCCTGGTGGGAAATGAGAGTTAAATTTGCCCGTCCAGACACCTCCAGCTAGCGTCTCATTGGTTCTCGCTATTCCTGTTCATCTTCCACAGAAATTGCAAACTGGGCCAAACAGGAGGTTAAAGGCGCTGACTTTCCAAGTGGGGAGAGTGTTAGTAAAGCGTCTGGAATGTTGCACCCGAGTACCAGGGGAGGAAAACTGAGACATATTTGAACACGTCTCCCGTTCACATGGTTGATCATACTTGGGTTCCACATGCATGTTTTAGCTGAAGGAAGAATACCTTAAACCTGGAGAGTTAAGACCCGTGGAATGGGTACCATGCAATATGACTTCAAAGGGTCTTCATTTGCTCACCGAACCTCTCCAATCCTATCACTGCTGCGTTTATGCCCCTGTACACATGCTTGATTCTCTTTCGGAGGCATAGCGATCCATAGGTTTTAAGATACTTACTAGTCAGGTACATTCTTAGGCGTTTAATATGCGGTGTTGAGTCCATTTCGTTGAGCAAGGAGTAGCTCTTGTCTATTCCATATTTGACTTAAGGAACTTTATCTGTGCTCATTTCAATCTCTGGTTTTATGCAGCACCCCAACTCACCTTTACCCTTAAGCAAGCATAAGTTGGTTTTCTAAATTTGAGACCCTGTTCTGTTCTGTAATTCAGTTCCTGTGTAGCCAAGTTTACATTCCATGTATTACTGATATCTTATGATGTTTCTTTTTCTGCGTGACTTATTTCAGTTAGAATCATCATACCTGAATCCACTCATTGTGCTGCTAAGGGCCTGATGACACAGATTTCATTGCTGAGTGATATTGCTTTGTAAGTAAATACCACAACTTCTTTATCCATTTTTCACTTTCTGCGATGTTGAACTTGTACTGTAAACGAGGTTTTTGTAAACAGAGCCGTTCCAAACTTTGGGGTGGCTGTGTCTTTTTGATTTTAATTTCCCTAAGCTATAGGACCATAAGTGGAAGTGCCCTAGGTTCTGTTGCTTTGTTTTTTAGATGTTTCAGGAAACACCATACACTTCTCCCGAGTGGTTGTTGGCAATTTACATCCCGCCCATCAGCATAACAAGCCTCCCAGTTCTCCATGGCCTGTCCTGCCTTTCTGGATTTTACACTTTTTTCAGATGGCCCTTTTGACCGGGGGGAAGTGAGACTTCATTGTAGTGCAGATTTCCTTTGCAAGCTTGCTGGGTTGGCCAAAAAGGGCGTATGCGTTTTTTCCTGAATATATTCAGGAAAAAACGCATACGCCCTTTTTGGCCAAGTGCATCATTGTGGACGTTCTGCCTCTTTTCCTATGCTTTCAATGCAATTCCAGTCTACCTCCTGAAATCGGTTTCCTGCAATTCTGCCCCGCTTTCAAGTCCTCTTGGCAGCCTTACTTCAGTCTATTTTTGGACGATAGCTGTCATTTATAACTCTGCAGGTTTGTGAATTACAGTGCCCCTGAGCTCCTTTCTTCAACTCGCTTTCTTTTGAGATGGCCGCAACACCGCAGGATGGCTTCAGGCCCTAATCTGGTTCCGGCACGGCACGCTGAGCCTTTGGTTATTTCCTCTTCCTGGTGGGAAATGAGAGTTAAATTTGCCCGTCCAGACACCTCCAGCTAGCCTCTCATTGGTTCTCGCTATTCCTGTTCATCTTCCACAGAAATTGCAAACTGGGCCAAACAGGAGGTTAAAGGCGCTGACTTTCCAAGTGGGGAGAGTATTAGTAAAGCGTCTGGAATGTTGCACCCGAGTACCAGGGGAGGAAAACTGAGACATATTTGAACACGTCTCCCGTTCACATGGTTGATCATACTTGGGTTCCACATGCATGTTTTAGCTGAAGGAAGAATACCTAAAACCTGGGTAGTTGAAACCCATGGAATGGGTACCATGCAATATGACTTCAAAGGGTCTTCATTTGCTCACCGAACCTCTCCAATCCTATCACTGCTGCGTTTATGCCCCTGTACACATGCTTGATTCTCTTTCGGAGACATAGCAATCCATAGGTTTTAAGATACTTACTAGTCAGGTACATTCTTAGGCGTTTAATATGCGGTGTTGAGTCCATTTCGTTGAGCAAGGAGTAGCTCTTGTCTATTCCATATTTGGCTTAAGGAACTTTATCTGTGCTCATTTCAATCTCTGGTTTTATGCAGCACCCCAACTCACCTTTACCCTTAAGCAAGCATAAGTTGGTTTTCTAAATTTGAGACCCTGTTCTGTTCTGTAATTCAGTTCCTGTGTAGCCAAGTTTCCATTCCGTGTATTACTGATATCTTATGATGTTTCTTTTTCTGTGTGACTTATTTCAGTTAGAATCATCATACCTGAATCCACTCATTGTGCTGCTAAGGGCCTGATGACACAGATTTCATTGCTGAGTGATATTGCTTTGTAAGTAAATACCACAACTTCTTTATCCATTTTTCAATTTCTGCGATGTTGAACTTGTACTGTAAACGAGGTTCTTGTAAACAGAGCCGTTCCAAACTTTGGGGTGGCTGTGTCTTTTTGATTTTAAATTCCCTAAGCTATAGGACCATAAGTGGAAGTGCCCTAGGCTCTGTTGCTTTGTTTTTTAGATGTTTCAGGAAACGCCATACACTTCTCCCGAGTGGTTGTTGGCAATTTACATCCCGCCCATCAGCATAACAAGGCTCCCAGTTCTCCATGGCCTGTCCTGCCTTTCTGGATTTTACACTTTTTTCAGATGTCCCTTTTGACCGGGGGGAAGTGAGACTTCATTGTAGTGCAGATTTCCTTTGCAAGCTTGCTTGGTTGGCCAAAAAGGGCGTATGCGTTTTTTCCTGAATATATTCAGGAAAAAACGCATACGCCCTTTTTGGCCAAGTGCATCATTGTGGACGTTCTGCCTCTTTTCCTATGCTTTCAATGCAATTCCAGTCTACCTCCTGAAATCGGTTTCCTGCAATTCTGCCCCGCTTTCAAGTCCTCTTGGCAGCCTTACTTCAGTCTATTTTTGGACAATAGCTGTCATTTATAACTCTGCAGGTTTGTGAATTACAGTGCCCCTGAGCTCCTTTCTTCAACTCGCTTTCTTGTGACCTGGCCGCAACACCGCAGGATGTCTTCAGGCCCTAATCTGGTTCTGGCACGGCATGCTGAGCCTTTGGTTAATTCCTCTTCCTGGTGGGAAATGAGAGTTAAATTTGCCCGTCCAGACACCTCCAGCTAGCCTCTCATTGGTTCTCGCTATTCCTGTTCATCTTCCACAGAAATTGCAAACTGGGCCAAACAGGAGGTTAAAGGCGCTGACTTTCCAAGTGGGGAGAGTGTTAGTAAAGCGTCTGGAATGTTGCACCCGAGTACCAGGGGAGGAAAACTGAGACATATTTGAACACGTCTCCCGTTCACATGGTTGATCATACTTGGGTTCCACATGCATGTTTTAGCTGAAGGAAGAATACCTAAAACCTGGGTAGTTGAAACCCATGGAATGGGTACCATGCAATATGACTTCAAAGGGTCTTCATTTGCTCACCGAACCTCTCCAATCCTATCACTGCTGCGTTTATGCCCCTGTACACATGCTTGATTCTGTTTCGGAGACATAGCAATCCATAGGTTTTAAGATACTTACTAGTCAGGTACATTCTTAGGCGTTTAATATGCGGTGTTGAGTCCATTTCGTTGAGCAAGGAGTAGCTCTTGTCTATTCCATATTTGGCTTAAGGAACTTTATCTGTGCTCATTTCAATCTCTGGTTTTATGCAGCACCCCAACTCACCTTTACCCTTAAGCAAGCATAAGTTGGTTTTCTAAATTTGAGACCCTGTTCTGTTCTGTAATTCAGTTCCTGTGTAGCCAAGTTTCCATTCCGTGTATTACTGATATCTTATGATGTTTCTTTTTCTGTGTGACTTATTTCAGTTAGAATCATCATACCTGAATCCACTCATTGTGCTGCTAAGGGCCTGATGACACAGATTTCATTGCTGAGTGATATTGCTTTGTAAGTAAATACCACAACTTCTTTATCCATTTTTCAATTTCTGCGATGTTGAACTTGTACTGTAAACGAGGTTCTTGTAAACAGAGCCGTTCCAAACTTTGGGGTGGCTGTGTCTTTTTGATTTTAAATTCCCTAAGCTATAGGACCATAAGTGGAAGTGCCCTAGGCTCTGTTGCTTTGTTTTTTAGATGTTTCAGGAAACGCCATACACTTCTCCCGAGTGGTTGTTGGCAATTTACATCCCGCCCATCAGCATAACAAGGCTCCCAGTTCTCCATGGCCTGTCCTGCCTTTCTGGATTTTACACTTTTTTCAGATGTCCCTTTTGACCGGGGGGAAGTGAGACTTCATTGTAGTGCAGATTTCCTTTGCAAGCTTGCTTGGTTGGCCAAAAAGGGCGTATGCGTTTTTTCCTGAATATATTCAGGAAAAAACGCATACGCCCTTTTTGGCCAAGTGCATCATTGTGGACGTTCTGCCTCTTTTCCTATGCTTTCAATGCAATTCCAGTCTACCTCCTGAAATCGGTTTCCTGCAATTCTGCCCCGCTTTCAAGTCCTCTTGGCAGCCTTACTTCAGTCTATTTTTGGACAATAGCTGTCATTTATAACTCTGCAGGTTTGTGAATTACAGTGCCCCTGAGCTCCTTTCTTCAACTCGCTTTCTTGTGACCTGGCCGCAACACCGCAGGATGTCTTCAGGCCCTAATCTGGTTCTGGCACGGCATGCTGAGCCTTTGGTTAATTCCTCTTCCTGGTGGGAAATGAGAGTTAAATTTGCCCATCCAGACACCTCCAGCTAGTCTCTCATTGGTTCTCGCTATTCCTGTTCATCTTCCACAGAAATTGCAAACTGGGCCAAACAGGAGGTTAAAGGGACTGACTCTCCAAGTGGGGAGAGAGTTAGTAAAGCGTCTGGAATGTTGCACCCGAGTACCAGGGTACGAAAACTGAGACATATTTGAACACGTCTCCCGATCACATGGTTGATCATACTCTAGGTCCCACATGCATGTTTTAGCTGAAGGAAGAATACCTTAAACCTGGGTAGTTGAAACCTGTGGAATGGGTACCATGCAATATGACTTCAAAGGGTCTTCATTTGCTCACCGAACCTCTCCAATCCTATCACTGCTGCGTTTATGCCCCTGTACACATGCTTGATTCTCTTTCGGAGACATAGCAATCCATAGGTTTTAAGATACTTACTAGTCAGGTACATTCTTAGGCATTTAATATGCGGTGTTGAGTCCATTTCGTTGAGCAAGGAGTAGCTCTTGTCTATTACATATTTGACTTAAGGAACTTTATCTGTGCTCATTTCAATCTCTGGTTTTATGCAGCACCCCAACTCACCTTTACCCTTAAGCAAGCATAAGTTGGTTTTCTAAATTTGAGACCCTGTTCTGTTCTGTAATTCAGTTCCTGTGTAGCCAAGTTTACATTCCGTGTATTAGTGATATCTTATGATGTTTCTTTTTCTGTGTGACTTATTTCAGTTAGAATCATCGTACCTGAATCCACTCATTATGCTGCTACGGGCCTGATGACATAGATTTCATTGCTGAGTGATACTGCATTGTACGTAAGTACCACAAGTTCTTTATCCATTTTTCACTTTCTGCGGTGTTGAACTTGTACTGTAAACGAGGTTCTTGTAAACAGAGCCGTTCCAAACTTTGGGGTGGCTGTGTCTTTTTGATTTTAATTTCCCTAAGCTATAGGACCATAAGTGGGAGTGCCCTAGGCTCTGATGCTTTGTTTTTTAGATGTTTCAGGAAACACCATACACTTCTCCCGAGTGGTTGTTGGCAATTTACATCCCGCCCATCAGCATAACAAGGCTCCCAGTTCTCCATGGCCTGTCCTGCCTTTCTGGATTTTACACTTTTTTCAGATGGCCCTTTTGACCGGGGGGAAGTGAGACTTCATTGTAGTTCAGATTTCCTTTGCAAGCTTGCTTGGTTGGCCAAAAAGGGCGTATGCGTTTTTTCCTGAATATATTCAGGAAAAAACGCATACACCCTTTTTGGCCAAGTGCATCATTGTGGACGTTCTGCCTCTTTTCCTATGCTTTCAATGCAATTCCAGTCTACCTCCTGAAATCGGTTTCCTGAAATTCTGCCCCGCTTTCAAGTCCTCTTGGCAGCCATACTTCAGTCTATTTTTGGACGATAGCTGTCATTTATAACTCTGCATGTTTGTGAATTACAGTGCCCCTGACCTCCTTTCTTCAACTCGCTTTCTTGTGACCTGGCCGCAACACCGCAGGATGTCCTCAGGCCCTAATCTGGTTCCGGCACAGCATGCTGAGCCTTTGGTTATTTCCTCTTCCTGGTGGGGAATGAGAGTTAAATTTGCCCGTCCAGACACCTCCAGCTAGTCTCTCATTGGTTCTCGCTATTCCTGTTCATCTTCCGCAGAAATTGCAAACTGGGCCAAACAGGAGGTTAAAGGCGCTGACTTTCCAAGTGGGGAGAGTGTTAGTAAAGCGTCTGGAATGTTGCACCCGAGTACCAGGGGAGGAAAACTGAGACATATTTGAACACGTCTCCCGTTCACATGGTTGATCATACTTGGGTTCCACATGTATGTTTTAGCTGAAGGAAGAATACCTTAAACCTGGGTAGTTGAAACCCGTGGAATGGGTACCATGCAATATGACTTCAAAGGGTCTTCATTTGCTCACCGAACCTCTCCAATCCTATCACTGCTGCGTTTATGCCCCTGTACACATGCTTGATTCTCTTTCGGAGACATAGCAATCCATAGGTTTTAAGATACTTACTAGTCAGGTACATTCTTAGGCGTTTAATATGCGGTGTTGAGTCCATTTCGTTGAGCAAGGAGTAGCTCTTGTCTATTCCATATTTGGCTTAAGGAACTTTATCTGTGCTCATTTCAATCTCTGGTTTTATGCAGCACCCCAACTCACCTTTACCCTTAAGCAAGCATAAGTTGGTTTTCTAAATTTGAGACCCTGTTCTGTTCTGTAATTCAGTTCCTGTGTAGCCAAGTTTACATTCCGTGTATTACTGATATCTTATGATGTTTCTTTATCTGTGTGACTTATTTCAGTTAGAATCATCATACCTGAATCCACTCATTGTGCTGCTAAGGGCCTGATGACACAGATTTCATTGCTGAGTGATATTGCTTTGTAAGTAAATACCACAACTTTTTTATCCATTTTTCACTTTCTGCGATGTTGAACTTGTGTTTTAAACGAGGTTCTTGTAAACAGAGCCATTCCAAACTTTGGGGTGGCTGTGTCTTTTTGATTTTAAATTCCCTAAGCTATAGGACCATAAGTGGAAGTGCCCTAGGCTCTGTTGCTTTGTTTTTTAGATGTTTCAGGAAACACCATACACTTCTCCCGAGTGGTTGTTCGCAATTTACATCACGCCCTTCAGCATAACAAGGCTCCCAGTTCTCCATGGCCTGTCCTGCCTTTCTGGATTTTACACTTTTTTCAGATGGCCCTTTTGACCTGGGGGAAGTGAGACTTCATTGTAGTGCAGATTTCCTTTGCAAGCTTGCTTGGTTGGCCAAAAAGGGCGTATGCGTTTTTTCCTGAATATATTAAGGAAAAAACGCATACGCCCTTTTTGTCCAAGTGCATCATTGTTGACGTTCTGCCTCTTTTCCTATGCTTTCAATGCAATTCCAGTCTACCTCCTGAAATCGGTTTCCTGCAATTCTGCCCCGCTTTCAAGTCCTCTTGGCAGCCTTACTTCAGTCTATTTTTGGACGATAGCTGTCATTTATAACTCTGCAGGTTTGTGAATTACAGTGCCCCTGAGCTCCTTTCTTCAACTCGCTTTCTTGTGACCTGGCCGCAACACCGCAGGATGGCTTCAGGCCCTAATCTGGTTCCGGCCCGGCATGCTGAGCCTTTGTTTAATTCCTCTTCCTGGTGGGAAATGAGAGTTAAATTTGCCCGTCCAGACACCTCCAGCTAGCCTCTCATTGGTTCTCGCTATTCCTGTTCATCTTCCGCAGAAATTGCAAACTGGGCCAAACAGGAGGTTAAAGGCGCTGACTCTCCAAGTGGGGAGAGTGTTAGTAAAGCGTCTGGAATGTTGCACCCGAGTACCAGGGGAGGAAAACTGAGACATATTTGAACACGTCTCCCGATCACACGGTTGATCATACTCTGGGTTCCACATGCATGTTTTAGCTGAAGGAAGAATACCTAAAACCTGGGTAGTTGAAACCCGTGGAATGGGTACCATGCAATATGACTTCAAAGGATCTTCATTTGCTCACTGAACCTCTCCAATCCTATCACTGCTGCGTTTATGCCCCTGTACACATGCTTGATTCTCTTTCGGAGACATAGCAATCTATAGGTTTTAAGATATTTACTAGTCAGGTACATTCTTAGGCGTTTAATATGCGGTGTTGAGTCCATTTCGTTGAGCAAGGAATAGCTCTTGTCTATTTCATATTTGGCTTAAGGAACTTTGTGCTCATTTCAATCTCTGGTTTTATGCAGCACCCCAACTCACCTTTCCCCTAAAGCAAGCATAAGTTGGTTTTCTAAATTTGAGACCCTGTTCTGTTCTGTAATTCAGTTCCTGTGTAGCCAAGTTTACATTCCGTGTATTACTGATATCTTATGATGTTTCTTTTCCTGTGTGACTTATTTCAGTTAGAATCATCATACCTGAATCCACTCATTGTGCTGCTAAGGGCCTGATGACACAGATTTCATTGCTGAGTGATATTGCTTTGTAAGTAAATACCACAACTTCTTTATCCATTTTTCACTTTCTGCGATGTTGAACTTGTACTGTAAACGAGGTTCTTGTAAACAGAGGCGTCCCAAACTTTGGGGTGGCTGTGTGTTTTTGATTTTAATTTCCCTAAACTATAGGACCATAAGTGGCAGTGCCCTAGCCTCTGTTGCTTTGTTTTTTAGATGTTTCAGGAAACACCATACACTTCTCCCAAGTGTCTGTTGGCAATTTACATCCCGCCCATCAGCATAACAAGGCTCCCAGTTCTCCATGGCCTGTCCTGCCTTTCTGGATTTTACACTGTTTTCAGATGGCCCTTTTGACCGGGGGGAAGTGAGACTTCATTGTAGTGCAGATTTCCTTTGCAAGCTTGCTTGGTTGGCCAAAAAGGGTGTATGCGTTTTTTCCTGAATATATTCAGGAAAAAACGCATACGCCCTTTTTGGCCAAGTGCATCATTGTGGACATTCTGCCTCTTTTCCTATGCTTTCAATGCAATTCCAGTCTACCTCCTGAAATCGGTTTCCTGCAATTCTGCCCCGCTTTCAAGTCCTCTTGGCAGCCTTACTTCAGTCTATTTTTGGACGATAGCTGTCATTTATAACTCTGCAGGTTTGTGAATTACAGTGCCCGTGAGCTCCTTTCTTCAACTCGCTTTCTTTTGAGCTGGCCGCAACACCGCAGGATGGCTTCAGGCCCTAATCTGGTTCCGGTACGGCACGCTGAGCCTTTGGTTAATTCCTCTTCCTGGTGGGAAATGAGAGTTAAATTTGCCCGTCCAGACACCTCCAGCTAGCCTCTCATTGGTTCTCGCTATTCCTGTTCATCTTCCGCAGAAATTGCAAACTGGGCCAAACAGGAAGTTAAAGGCGCTGACTTTCCAAGTGGGGAGAGTGTTAGTAAAGCGTCTGGAATGTTGCACCCGAGTACCAGGGGAGGAAAACTGAGACATATTTGAACACGTCTCCCGTTCACATGGTTGATCATACTTGGGTTCCACATGCATGTTTTAGCTGAAGGAAGAATACCTAAAACCTGGGTAGTTGAAACCCGTGGAATGGGTACCATGCAATATGACTTCAAAGGGTCTTCATTTGCTCACCAAACCTCTCCAATCCTACCACTGCTTCGTTTATGCCCCTGTACACATGCTTGATTCTCTTTCGGAGACATAGCAATCCATAGGTTTTAAGATACTTACTAGTCAGGTACATTCTTAGGCGTTTAATATGCGGTGTTGAGTCCATTTCGTTGAGCAAGGAGTAGCTCTTGTCTATTCCATATTTGGCTTAAGGAACTTTATCTGTGCTCATTTCAATCTCTGGTTTTATGCAGCACCCCAACTCACCTTTACCCTTAAGCAAGCATAAGTTGGTTTTCTAAATTTGAGACCCTGTTCTGTTCTGTAATTCAGTTCCTGTGTAGCCAAGTTTCCATTCCGTGTATTACTGATATCTTATGATGATTCTTTTTCTGTGTGACTTATTTCAGTTAGAATCATCATACCTGAATCCACTCATTGTGCTGCTAAGGGCCTGATGACACAGATTTCATTGCTGAGTGATATTGCTTTGTAAGTAAATACCACAACTTCTTTATCCATTTTTCAATTTCTGCGATGTTGAACTTGTACTGTAAACGAGGTTCTTGTAAACAGAGCTATTCCAAACTTTCGGGTGGCTGTGTCTTTTTGATTTTAAATTCCCTAAGCTATAGGACCATAAGTGGAAGTGCCCTAGGCTCTGTTGCTTTGTTTTTTAGATGTTTCAGGAAACACCATACACTTCTCCCGAGTGGTTGTTGGCAATTTACATCCCGCCCATCAGCATAACAAGGCTCCCAGTTCTCCATGGCCTGTCCTGCCTTTCTGGATTTTACACTTTTTTCAGATGGCCCTTTTGACCGGGGGGAAGTGAGACTTCATTGTAGTGCAGATTTCCTTTGCAAGCTTGCTTGGTTGGCCAAAAAGGGCGTATGCGTTTTTTCCTGAATATATTCAGGAAAAAACGCATACGCCCTTTTTGGCCAAGTGCATCATTGTGGACGTTCTGCCTCTTTTCCTATGCTTGCAATGCAATTCCAGTCTACCTCCTGAAATCGGTTTCCTGCAATTCTGCCCCGCTTTCAAGTCCTCTTGGCAGCCTTACTTCAGTCTATTTTTGGACGATAGCTGTCATTTATAACTCTGCAGGTTTGTGAATTACAGTGCCCCTGAGCTCCTTTCTTCAACTCGCTTTCTTGTGACCTGGCCGCAACACCGCAGGATGGCTTCAGGCCCTAATCTGGTTCCGGCACGGCACGCTGAGCCTTTGGTTATTTCCTCTTCCTGGTGGGAAATGAGAGTTAAATTTGCCCGTCCAGACACCTCCAGCTAGCCTCTCATTGGTTCTCGCTATTCCTGTTCATCTTCCGCAGAAATTGCAAACTGGGCCAAACAGGAGGTTAAAGGCGCTGACTTTTCAAGTGGGGAGAGTGTTAGTAAAGCGTCTGGAATGTTGCACCCGAGTACCAGGGGAGGAAAACTGAGACATATTTGAACACGTCTCCCGTTCACATGGTTGATCATACTTGGGTTCCACATGCATGTTTTAGCTGAAGGAAGAATACCTAAAACCTGGGTAGTTGAAACCCGTGGAATGGGTACCATGCAATATGACTTCAAAGGGTCTTCATTTGCTCACCGAACCTCTCCAATCCTATCACTGCTGCGTTTATGCCCCTGTACACATGCTTGATTCTGTTTCGGAGACATAGCAATCCATAGGTTTTAAGATACTTACTAGTCAGGTACATTCTTAGGCGTTTAATATGCGGTGTTGAGTCCATTTCGTTGAGCAAGGAGTAGCTCTTGTCTATTCCATATTTGGCTTAAGGAACTTTATCTGTGCTCATTTCAATCTCTGGTTTTATGCAGCACCCCAACTCACCTTTCCCCTTAAGCAAGCATAAGTTGGTTTTCTAAATTTGAGACTCTGTTCTGTTCTATAATTCAGTTCCTGTGTAGCCAAGTTTACATTCCGTGTATTACTGATATCTTATGATGTTTCTTTTTCTGTGTGACTTATTTCAGTTAGAATCATCATACCTGAATCCACTCATTGTGCTGCTAAGGGCCTGATGACACAGATTTCATTGCTGAGTGATATTGCTTTGTAAGTAAATACCACAACTTCTTTATCCATTTTTCAATTTCTGCGATGTTGAACTTGTACTGTAAACGAGGTTCTTGTAAACAGAGCCATTCCAAACTTTGGGGTGGCTGTGTCTTTTTGATTTTAAATTCCCTAAGCTATAGGACCATAAGTGGAAGTGCCCTAGGCTCTGTTGCTTTGTTTTTTAGATGTTTCAGGAAACACCATACCCTTCTCCGGAGTGGTTGTTGGCAATTTACATCCCGCCCATCAGCATAACAAGGCTCCCAGTTCTCCATGGCCTGTCCTGCCTTTCTGGATTTTACACTTTTTTCAGATGGCCCTTTTGACCGGGGGGAAGTGAGACTTCATTGTAGTGCAGATTTCCTTTGCAAGCTTGCTTGGTTGGCCAAAAAGGGCGTATGCGTTTTTTCCTGAATATATTCAGGAAAAAACGCATACGCCCTTTTTGGCCAAGTGCATCATTGTGGACGTTCTGCCTCTTTTCCTATGCTTGCAATGCAATTCCAGTCTACCTCCTGAAATCGGTTTCCTGCAATTCTGCCCCGCTTTCAAGTCCTCTTGGCAGCCTTACTTCAGTCTATTTTTGGACGATAGCTGTCATTTATAACTCTGCAGGTTTGTGAATTACAGTGCCCCTGAGCTCCTTTCTTCAACTCGCTTTCTTGTGACCTGGCCGCAACACCGCAGGATGTCTTCAGGCCCTAATCTGGTTCTGGCACGGCACGCTGAGCCTTTGGTTAATTCCTCTTCCTGGTGGGAAATGAGAGTTAAATTTGCCCATCCAGACACCTCCAGCTAGTCTCTCATTGGTTCTCGCTATTCCTGTTCATCTTCCGCAGAATTTGCAAACTGGGCCAAACAGGAGGTTAAAGGGACTGACTCTCCAAGTGGGGAGAGTGTTAGTAAAGCGTCTGGAATGTTGTACCCGAGTACAAGGGTACGAAAACTGAGACATATTTGAACACGTCTCCCGATCACATGGTTGATCATACTCTAGGTTCCACATGCATGTTTTAGCTGAAGGAAGAATACCTTAAACCTGGGTAGTTGAAACCCGTGGAATGGGTACCATGCAATATGACTTCAAAGGGTCTTCATTTGCTCACCGAACCTCTCCAATCCTATCACTGCTGCGTTTATGCCCCTGTACACATGCTTGATTCTCTTTCGGAGACATAGCAATCCATAGGTTTTAAGATACTTACTAGTCAGGTACATTCTTAGGCGTTTAATATGCGGTGTTGAGTCCATTTCGTTGAGCAAGGAATAGCTCTTGTCTATTCCATATTTGGCTTAAGGAACTTTGTGCTCATTTCAATCTCTGGTTTTATGCAGCACCCCAACTCACCTTTCCCCTAAAGCAAGCATAAGTTGGTTTTCTAAATTTGAGACCCTGTTCTGTTCTGTAATTCAGTTCCTGTGTAGCCAAGTTTACATTCCGTGTATTACTGATATCTTATGATGTTTCTTTTTCTGTGTGACTTATTTCAGTTAGAATCATCATACCTGAATCCACTCATTGTGCTGCTAAGGGCCTGATGACACAGATTTCATTGCTGAGTGATATTGCTTTGTAAGTAAATACCACAACTTCTTTATCCATTTTTCACTTTCTGCGATGTTGAACTTGTACTGTAAACGAGGTTCTTGTAAACAGAGGCGTCCCAAACTTTGGGGTTCCTGTGTGTTTTTGATTTTAATTTCCCTAAACTATAGGACCATAAGTGGCAGTGCCCTAGCCTCTGTTGCTTTGTTTTTTAGATGTTTCAGGAAACACCATACATTACTCCCAAGTGTCTGTTGGCAATTTACCTCCCGCCCATCAGCATAACAAGGCTCCCAGTTCTCCATGGCCTGTCCTGCCTTTCTGGATTTTACACTTTTTTCAGATGGCCCTTTTGACCGGGGGGAAGTGAGACTTCATTGTAGTGCAGATTTCCTTTGCAAGCTTGCTTGGTTGGCCAAAAAGGGCGTATGCGTTTTTTCCTGAATATATTCAGGAAAAAACGCATACGCCCTTTTTGGCCAAGTGCATCATTGTGGACGTTCTGCCTCTTTTCCTATGCTTGCAATGCAATTCCAGTCTACCTCCTGAAATCGGTTTCCTGCAATTCTGCCCCGCTTTCAAGTCCTCTTGGCAGCCTTACTTCAGTCTATTTTTGGACGATAGCTGTCATTTATAACTCTGCAGGTTTGTGAATTACAGTGCCCCTGAGCTCCTTTCTTCAACTCGCTTTCTTTTGAGCTGGCCGCAAAACCGCAGGATGGCTTCAGGCCCTAATCTGGTTCCGGTACGACACGCTGAGCCTTTGGTTATTTCCTCTTCCTGGTGGGAAATGAGAGTTAAATTTGCCCGTCCAGACACCTCCAGCTAGCCTCTCATTGGTTCTCGCTATTCCTGTTCATCTTCCGCAGAAATTGCAAACTGGGCCAAACAGGAGGTTAAAGGCGCTGACTTTTCAAGTGGAGAGAGTGTTAGTAAAGCGTCTGGAATGTTGCACCCGAGTACCAGGGGAGGAAAACTGAGACATATTTGAACACGTCTCCCGTTCACATGGTTGATCATACTTGGGTTCCACATGCATGTTTTAGCTGAAGGAAGAATACCTAAAACCTGGGTAGTTGAAACCCGTGGAATGGGTACCATGCAATATGACTTCAAAGGGTCTTCATTTGCTCACCGAACCTCTCCAATCCTATCACTGCTGCGTTTATGCCCCTGTACACATGCTTGATTCTGTTTCGGAGACATAGCAATCCATAGGTTTTAAGATACTTACTAGTCAGGTACATTCTTAGGCGTTTAATATGCGGTGTTGAGTCCATTTCGTTGAGCAAGGAGTAGCTCTTGTCTATTCCATATTTGGCTTAAGGAACTTTATCTGTGCTCATTTCAATCTCTGGTTTTATGCAGCACCCCAACTCACCTTTCCCCTTAAGCAAGCATAAGTTGGTTTTCTAAATTTGAGACCCTGTTCTGTTCTGTAATTCAGTTCCTGTGTAGCCAAGTTTCCATTCCGTGTATTACTGATATCTTATGATGTTTCTTTTTCTGTGTGACTTATTTCAGTTAGAATCATCATACCTGAATCCACTCATTGTGCTGCTAAGGGCCTGATGACACAGATTTCATTGCTGAGTGATATTGCTTTGTAAGTAAATACCACAACTTCTTTATCCATTTTTCAATTTCTGCGATGTTTAACTTGTACTGTAAACGAGGTTCTTGTAAACAGAGCCGTTCCAAACTTTGGGGTGGCTGTGTCTTTTTGATTTTAAATTCCCTAAGCTATAGGACCATAAGTGGAAGTGTCCTAGGCTCTGTTGCTTTGTTTTTTAGATGTTTCAGGAAACACCATACACTTCTCCCGAGTGGTTGTTGGCAATTTACATCCCGCCCATCAGCATAACAAGGCTCCCAGTTTTCCATGGCCTGTCCTGCCTTTCTGGATTTTACACTTTTTTCAGATGGCCCTTTTGACCGGGGGGAAGTGAGACTTCATTGTAGTGCAGATTTCCTTTGCAAGCTTGCTTGGTTGGCCAAAAAGGGCGTATGCGTTTTTTCCTGAATATATTCAGGAAAAAACGCATACGCCCTTTTTGGCCAAGTGCATCATTGTGGACGTTCTGCCTCTTTTCCTATGCTTGCAATGCAATTCCAGTCTACCTTCTGAAATCGGTTTCCTGCAATTCTGCCCCGCTTTCAAGTCCTCTTGGCAGCCTTACTTCAGTCTATTTTTGGACGATAGCTGTCATTTATAACTCTGCAGGTTTGTGAATTACAGTGCCCCTGAGCTCCTTTCTTCAACTCGCTTTCTTGTGACCTGGCCGCAACACCGCAGGATGGATTCAGGCCCTAATCTGGTTCCGGCACGGCATGCTGAGCCTTTGGTTATTTCCTCTTCCTGGTGGGAAATGAGAGTTAAATCTGCCCGTCCAGACACCTCCAGCTAGTCTCTCATTGGTTCTCGCTATTCCTGTTCATCTTCCGCAGAAATTGCAAACTGGGCCAAACAGGAGGTTAAAGGCGCTGACTTTCCAAGTGGAGAGAGTGTTAGTAAAGCGTCTGGAATGTTGCACCCGAGTACCAGGGGAGGAAAACTGAGACATATTTGAACACGTCTCCCGTTCACATGGTTGATCATACTTGGGTTCCACATGCATGTTTTAGCTGAAGGAAGAATACCTTAAACCTGGGTAGTTGAAACCCGTGGAATGGGTACCATGCAATATGCCTTCAAAGGGTCTTCATTTGCTCACCGAACCTCTCCAATCCTATCACTGCTGCGTTTATGCCCCTGTACACATGCTTGATTCTCTTTCGGAGACATAGCAATCCATAGGTTTTAAGATACTTACTAGTCAGGTACATTCTTAGGCGTTTAATATGCGGTGTTGAGTCCATTTCGTTGAGCAAGGAGTAGCTCTTGTCTATTCCATATTTGGCTTAAGGAACTTTATCTGTGCTCATTTCAATCTCTGGTTTTATGCAGCACCCCAACTCACCTTTCCCCTAAAGCAAGCATAAGTTGGTTTTCTAAATTTGAGACCCTGTTCTGTTCTGTAATTCAGTTCCTGTGTAGCCAAGTTTCCATTCCGTGTATTACTGATATCTTATGATGTTTCTTTTTCTGTGTGACTTATTTCAGTTAGAATCATCATACCTGAATCCACTCATTGTGCTGCTAAGGTCCTGATGACACAGATTTCAATGCTGAGTGATATTGCTTTGTAAGTAAATACCACAACTTTTTTATCCATTTTTCAATTTCTGCGATGTTGAACTTGTACTGTAAACGAGGTTCTTGTAAACAGAGCCGTTCGAAACATTGGGGTGGCTGTGTCTTTTTTATTTTAAATTCCCTAAGCTATAGGACCATAAGTGGAAGTGCCCTAGGCTCTGTTGCTTTGTTTTTTAGATGTTTCAGGAAACACCATACACTTCTCCCGAGTGGTTGTTGGCAATTTACATCCCGCCCTTCAGCATAACAAGGCTCCCAGTTCTCCATGGCCTGTCCTGCCTTTCTGGATTTTACACTTTTTTCAGATGGCCCTTTTGACCGGGGGGAAGTGAGACTTCATTGTAGTGCAGATTTCCTTTGCAAGCTTGCTTGGTTGGCCAAAAAGGGCGTATGCGTTTTTTCCTGAATATATTCAGGAAAAAACGCATACGCCCTTTTTGGCCAAGTGCATCATTGTGGACGTTCTGCCTCTTTTCCTATGCTTTCAATGCAATTCCAGTCTACCTCCTGAAATCGGTTTCCTGCAATTCTGCCCCGCTTTCAAGTCCTCTTGGCAGCCTTACTTCAGTCTATTTTTGGACGATAGCTGTCATTTATAACTCTGCAGGTTTGTGAATTACAGTGCCCCTGAGCTCCTTTCTTCAACTCGCTTTCTTTTGAGCTGGCCGCAACACCGCAGGATGGCTTCAGGCCCTAATCTGGTTCCGGCATGGCACGCTGAGCCTTTCGTTATTTCCTCTTCCTGGTGGGAAATGAGAGTTAAATTTGCCCGTCCAGACACCTCCAGCTAGCCTCTCATTGGTTCTCGCTATTCCTGTTCATCTTCCGCAGAAATTGCAAACTGGGCCAAACAGGAGGTTAAAGGCGCTGACTTTTCAAGTGGGGAGAGTGTTAGTAAAGCGTCTGGAATGTTGCACCCGAGTACCAGGGGAGGAAAACTGAGACATATTTGAACACGTCTCCCGTTCACATGGTTGATCATACTTGGGTTCCACATGCATGTTTTAGCTGAAGGAAGAATACCTAAAACCTGGGTAGTTGAAACCCGTGGAATGGGTACCATGCAATATGACTTCAAAGGGTCTTCATTTGCTCACCGAACCTCTCCAATCCTATCACTGCTGCGTTTATGCCCCTGTACACATGCTTGATTCTGTTTCGGAGACATAGCAATCCATAGGTTTTAAGATACTTACTAGTCAGGTACATTCTTAGGCGTTTAATATGCGGTGTTGAGTCCATTTCGTTGAGCAAGGAATAGCTCTTGTCTATTCCATATTTGGCTTAAGGAACTTTGTGCTCATTTCAATCTCTGGTTTTATGCAGCACCCCAACTCACCTTTCCCCTAAAGCAAGCATAAGTTGGTTTTCTAAATTTGAGACCCTGTTCTGTTCTGTAATTCAGTTCCTGTGTAGCCAAGTTTCCATTCCGTGTATTACTGATATCTTATGATGTTTCTTTTTCTGTGTGACTTATTTCAGTTAGAATCATCATACCTGAATCCACTCATTGTGCTGCTAAGGGCCTGATGACACAGATTTCATTGCTGAGTGATATTGCTTTGTAAGTAAATACCACAACTTCTTTATCCATTTTTCACTTTCTGCGATGTTGAACTTGTACTGTAAACGAGGTTCTTGTAAACAGAGGCGTCCCAAACTTTGGGGTTCCTGTGTGTTTTTGATTTTAATTTCCCTAAACTATAGGACCATAAGTGTCAGTGCCCTAGCCTCTGTTGCTTTGTTTTTTAGATGTTTCAGGAAACACCATACATTACTCCCAAGTGTCTGTTGGCAATTTACCTCCCGCCCATCAGCATAACAAGGCTCCCAGTTCTCCATGGCCTGTCCTGCCTTTCTGGATTTTACACTTTTTTCAGATGGCCCTTTTGACCGGGGGGAAGTGAGACTTCATTGTAGTGCAGATTTCCTTTGCAAGCTTGCTTGGTTGGCCAAAAAGGGCGTATGCGTTTTTTCCTGAATATATTCAGGAAAAAACGCATACGCCCTTTTTGGCCAAGTGCATCATTGTGGACGTTCTGCCTCTTTTCCTATGCTTGCAATGCAATTCCAGTCTACCTCCTGAAATCGGTTTCCTGCAATTCTGCCCCGCTTTCAAGTCCTCTTGGCAGCCTTACTTCAGTCTATTTTTGGACGATAGCTGTCATTTATAACTCTGCAGGTTTGTGAATTACAGTGCCCCTGAGCTCCTTTCTTCAACTCGCTTTCTTGTGACCTGGCCGCAACACCGCAGGATGGCTTCAGGCCCTAATCTGGTTCCGGCACGGCACGCTGAGCCTTTGGTTATTTCCTCTTCCTGGTGGGAAATGAGAGTTAAATTTGCCCGTCCAGACACCTCCAGCTAGCCTCTCATTGGTTCTCGCTATTCCTGTTCATCTTCCGCAGAAATTGCAAACTGGGCCAAACAGGAGGTTAAAGGCGCTGACTTTTCAAGTGGAGAGAGTGTTAGTAAAGCGTCTGGAATGTTGCACCCGAGTACCAGGGGAGGAAAACTGAGACATATTTGAACACGTCTCCCGTTCACATGGTTGATCATACTTGGGTTCCACATGCATGTTTTAGCTGAAGGAAGAATACCTAAAACCTGGGTAGTTGAAACCCGTGGAATGGGTACCATGCAATATGACTTCAAAGGGTCTTCATTTGCTCACCGAACCTCTCCAATCCTATCACTGCTGCGTTTATGCCCCTGTACACATGCTTGATTCTCTTTCGGAGACATAGCAATCCATAGGTTTTAAGATACTTACTAGTCAGGTACATTCTTAGGCGTTTAATATGCGGTGTTGAGTCCATTTCGTTGAGCAAGGAGTAGCTCTTGTCTATTCCATATTTGGCTTAAGGAACTTTATCTGTGCTCATTTCAATCTCTGGTTTTATGCAGCACCCCAACTCACCTTTCCCCCTAAGCAAGCATAAGTTGGTTTTCTAAATTTGAGACCCTGTTCTGTTCTGTAATTCAGTTCCTGTGTAGCCAAGTTTCCATTCCGTGTATTACTGATATCTTATGATGTTTCTTTTTCTGTGTGACTTATTTCAGTTAGAATCATCATACCTGAATCCACTCATTGTGCTGCTAAGGGCCTGATGACACAGATTTCATTGCTGAGTGATATTGCTTTGTAAGTAAATACCACAACTTCTTTATCCATTTTTCAATTTCTGCGATGTTTAACTTGTACTGTAAACGAGGTTCTTGTAAACAGAGCCGTTCCAAACTTTGGGGTGGCTGTGTCTTTTTGATTTTAAATTCCCTAAGCTATAGGACCATAAGTGGAAGTGTCCTAGGCTCTGTTGCTTTGTTTTTTAGATGTTTCAGGAAACACCATACACTTCTCCCGAGTGGTTGTTGGCAATTTACATCCCGCCCATCAGCATAACAAGGCTCCCAGTTTTCCATGGCCTGTCCTGCCTTTCTGGATTTTACACTTTTTTCAGATGGCCCTTTTGACCGGGGGGAAGTGAGACTTCATTGTAGTGCAAATTTCCTTTGCAAGCTTGCTTGGTTGGCCAAAAAGGGCGTATGCGTTTTTTCCTGAATATATTCAGGAAAAAACGCATACGCCCTTTTTGGCCAAGTGCATCATTGTGGACGTTCTGCCTCTTTTCCTATGCTTGCAATGCAATTCCAGTCTACCTCCTGAAATCGGTTTCCTGCAATTCTGCCCCGCTTTCAAGTCCTCTTGGCAGCCTTACTTCAGTCTATTTTTGGACGATAGCTGTCATTTATAACTCTGCAGGTTTGTGAATTACAGTGCCCCTGAGCTCCTTTCTTCAACTCGCTTTCTTGTGACCTGGCCGCAACACCGCAGGATGGCTTCAGGCCCTAATCTGGTTCCGGCCCGGCATGCTGAGCCTTTGTTTAATTCCTCTTCCTGGTGGGAAATGAGAGTTAAATTTGCCCGTCCAGACACCTCCAGCTACCCTCTCATTGGTTCTCGCTATTCCTGTTCATCTTCCGCAGAAATTGCAAACTGGGCCAAACAGGAGGTTAAAGGCGCTGACTCTCCAAGTGGGGAGAGTGTTAGTAAAGCGTCTGGAATGTTGCACCCGAGTACCAGGGGAGGAAAACTGAGACATATTTGAACACGTCTCCCGATCACACGGTTGATCATACTCTGGGTTCCACATGCATGTTTTAGCTGAAGGAAGAATACCTAAAACCTGGGTAGTTGAAACCCGTGGAATGGGTACCATGCAATATGACTTCAAAGGATCTTCATTTGCTCACTGAACCTCTCCAATCCTATCACTGCTGCGTTTATGCCCCTGTACACATGCTTGATTCTCTTTCGGAGACATAGCAATCTATAGGTTTTAAGATATTTACTAGTCAGGTACATTCTTAGGCGTTTAATATGCGGTGTTGAGTCCATTTCGTTGAGCAAGGAATAGCTCTTGTCTATTTCATATTTGGCTTAAGGAACTTTGTGCTCATTTCAATCTCTGGTTTTATGCAGCACCCCAACTCACCTTTCCCCTAAAGCAAGCATAAGTTGGTTTTCTAAATTTGAGACCCTGTTCTGTTCTGTAATTCAGTTCCTGTGTAGCCAAGTTTACATTCCGTGTATTACTGATATCTTATGATGTTTCTTTTCCTGTGTGACTTATTTCAGTTAGAATCATCATACCTGAATCCACTCATTGTGCTGCTAAGGGCCTGATGACACAGATTTCATTGCTGAGTGATATTGCTTTGTAAGTAAATACCACAACTTCTTTATCCATTTTTCACTTTCTGCGATGTTGAACTTGTACTGTAAACGAGGTTCTTGTAAACAGAGGCGTCCCAAACTTTGGGGTGGCTGTGTGTTTTTGATTTTAATTTCCCTAAACTATAGGACCATAAGTGGCAGTGCCCTAGCCTCTGTTGCTTTGTTTTTTAGATGTTTCAGGAAACACCATACACTTCTCCCAAGTGTCTGTTGGCAATTTACATCCCGCCCATCAGCATAACAAGGCTCCCAGTTCTCCATGGCCTGTCCTGCCTTTCTGGATTTTACACTGTTTTCAGATGGCCCTTTTGACCGGGGGGAAGTGAGACTTCATTGTAGTGCAGATTTCCTTTGCAAGCTTGCTTGGTTGGCCAAAAAGGGCGTATGCGTTTTTTCCTGAATATATTCAGGAAAAAACGCATACGCCCTTTTTGGCCAAGTGCATCATTGTGGACATTCTGCCTCTTTTCCTATGCTTTCAATGCAATTCCAGTCTACCTCCTGAAATTGGTTTCCTGCAATTCTGCCCCGCTTTCAAGTCCTCTTGGCAGCCTTACTTCAGTCTATTTTTGGACGATAGCTGTCATTTATAACTCTGCAGGTTTGTGAATTACAGTGCCCGTGAGCTCCTTTCTTCAACTCGCTTTCTTTTGAGCTGGCCGCAACACCGCAGGATGGCTTCAGGCCCTAATCTGGTTCCGGTACGGCACGCTGAGCCTTTGGTTAATTCCTCTTCCTGGTGGGAAATGAGAGTTAAATTTGCCCGTCCAGACACCTCCAGCTAGCCTCTCATTGGTTCTCGCTATTCCTGTTCATCTTCCGCAGAAATTGCAAACTGGGCCAAACAGGAAGTTAAAGGCGCTGACTTTCCAAGTGGGGAGAGTGTTAGTAAAGCGTCTGGAATGTTGCACCCGAGTACCAGGGGAGGAAAACTGAGACATATTTGAACACGTCTCCCGTTCACATGGTTGATCATACTTGGGTTCCACATGCATGTTTTAGCTGAAGGAAGAATACCTAAAACCTGGGTAGTTGAAACCCGTGGAATGGGTACCATGCAATATGACTTCAAAGGGTCTTCGTTTGCTCACCAAACCTCTCCAATCCTACCACTGCTTCGTTTATGCCCCTGTACACATGCTTGATTCTCTTTCGGAGACATAGCAATCCATAGGTTTTAAGATACTTACTAGTCAGGTACATTCTTAGGCGTTTAATATGCGGTGTTGAGTCCATTTCGTTGAGCAAGGAGTAGCTCTTGTCTATTCCATATTTGGCTTAAGGAACTTTATCTGTGCTCATTTCAATCTCTGGTTTTATGCAGCACCCCAACTCACCTTTACCCTTAAGCAAGCATAAGTTGGTTTTCTAAATTTGAGACCCTGTTCTGTTCTGTAATTCAGTTCCTGTGTAGCCAAGTTTCCATTCCGTGTATTACTGATATCTTATGATGATTCTTTTTCTGTGTGACTTATTTCAGTTAGAATCATCATACCTGAATCCACTCATTGTGCTGCTAAGGGCCTGATGACACAGATTTCATTGCTGAGTGATATTGCTTTGTAAGTAAATACCACAACTTCTTTATCCATTTTTCAATTTCTGCGATGTTGAACTTGTACTGTAAACGAGGTTCTTGTAAACAGAGCCGTTCGAAACATTGGGGTGGCTGTGTCTTTTTTATTTTAAATTCCCTAAGCTATAGGACCATAAGTGGAAGTGCCCTAGGCTCTGTTGCTTTGTTTTTTAGATGTTTCAGGAAACACCATACACTTCTCCCGAGTGGTTGTTGGCAATTTACATCCCGCCCTTCAGCATAACAAGGCTCCCAGTTCTCCATGGCCTGTCCTGCCTTTCTGGATTTTACACTTTTTTCAGATGGCCCTTTTGACCGGGGGGAAGTGAGACTTCATTGTAGTGCAGATTTCCTTTGCAAGCTTGCTTGGTTGGCCAAAAAGGGCGTATGCGTTTTTTCCTGAATATATTCAGGAAAAAACGCATACGCCCTTTTTGGCCAAGTGCATCATTGTGGACGTTCTGCCTCTTTTCCTATGCTTTCAATGCAATTCCAGTCTACCTCCTGAAATCGGTTTCCTGCAATTCTGCCCCGCTTTCAAGTCCTCTTGGCAGCCTTACTTCAGTCTATTTTTGGACGATAGCTGTCATTTATAACTCTGCAGGTTTGTGAATTACAGTGCCCCTGAGCTCCTTTCTTCAACTCGCTTTCTTTTGAGCTGGCCGCAACACCGCAGGATGGCTTCAGGCCCTAATCTGGTTCCGGCATGGCACGCTGAGCCTTTCGTTATTTCCTCTTCCTGGTGGGAAATGAGAGTTAAATTTGCCCGTCCAGACACCTCCAGCTAGCCTCTCATTGGTTCTCGCTATTCCTGTTCATCTTCCGCAGAAATTGCAAACTGGGCCAAACAGGAGGTTAAAGGCGCTGACTTTTCAAGTGGGGAGAGTGTTAGTAAAGCGTCTGGAATGTTGCACCCGAGTACCAGGGGAGGAAAACTGAGACATATTTGAACACGTCTCCCGTTCACATGGTTGATCATACTTGGGTTCCACATGCATGTTTTAGCTGAAGGAAGAATACCTAAAACCTGGGTAGTTGAAACCCGTGGAATGGGTACCATGCAATATGACTTCAAAGGGTCTTCATTTGCTCACCGAACCTCTCCAATCCTATCACTGCTGCGTTTATGCCCCTGTACACATGCTTGATTCTGTTTCGGAGACATAGCAATCCATAGGTTTTAAGATACTTACTAGTCAGGTACATTCTTAGGCGTTTAATATGCGGTGTTGAGTCCATTTCGTTGAGCAAGGAATAGCTCTTGTCTATTCCATATTTGGCTTAAGGAACTTTGTGCTCATTTCAATCTCTGGTTTTATGCAGCACCCCAACTCACCTTTCCCCTAAAGCAAGCATAAGTTGGTTTTCTAAATTTGAGACCCTGTTCTGTTCTGTAATTCAGTTCCTGTGTAGCCAAGTTTCCATTCCGTGTATTACTGATATCTTATGATGTTTCTTTTTCTGTGTGACTTATTTCAGTTAGAATCATCATACCTGAATCCACTCATTGTGCTGCTAAGGGCCTGATGACACAGATTTCATTGCTGAGTGATATTGCTTTGTAAGTAAATACCACAACTTCTTTATCCATTTTTCACTTTCTGCGATGTTGAACTTGTACTGTAAACGAGGTTCTTGTAAACAGAGGCGTCCCAAACTTTGGGGTTCCTGTGTGTTTTTGATTTTAATTTCCCTAAACTATAGGACCATAAGTGTCAGTGCCCTAGCCTCTGTTGCTTTGTTTTTTAGATGTTTCAGGAAACACCATACATTACTCCCAAGTGTCTGTTGGCAATTTACCTCCCGCCCATCAGCATAACAAGGCTCCCAGTTCTCCATGGCCTGTCCTGCCTTTCTGGATTTTACACTTTTTTCAGATGGCCCTTTTGACCGGGGGGAAGTGAGACTTCATTGTAGTGCAGATTTCCTTTGCAAGCTTGCTTGGTTGGCCAAAAAGGGCGTATGCGTTTTTTCCTGAATATATTCAGGAAAAAACGCATACGCCCTTTTTGGCCAAGTGCATCATTGTGGACGTTCTGCCTCTTTTCCTATGCTTGCAATGCAATTCCAGTCTACCTCCTGAAATCGGTTTCCTGCAATTCTGCCCCGCTTTCAAGTCCTCTTGGCAGCCTTACTTCAGTCTATTTTTGGACGATAGCTGTCATTTATAACTCTGCAGGTTTGTGAATTACAGTGCCCCTGAGCTCCTTTCTTCAACTCGCTTTCTTGTGACCTGGCCGCAACACCGCAGGATGGCTTCAGGCCCTAATCTGGTTCCGGCACGGCACGCTGAGCCTTTGGTTATTTCCTCTTCCTGGTGGGAAATGAGAGTTAAATTTGCCCGTCCAGACACCTCCAGCTAGCCTCTCATTGGTTCTCGCTATTCCTGTTCATCTTCCGCAGAAATTGCAAACTGGGCCAAACAGGAGGTTAAAGGCGCTGACTTTTCAAGTGGAGAGAGTGTTAGTAAAGCGTCTGGAATGTTGCACCCGAGTACCAGGGGAGGAAAACTGAGACATATTTGAACACGTCTCCCGTTCACATGGTTGATCATACTTGGGTTCCACATGCATGTTTTAGCTGAAGGAAGAATACCTAAAACCTGGGTAGTTGAAACCCGTGGAATGGGTACCATGCAATATGACTTCAAAGGGTCTTCATTTGCTCACCGAACCTCTCCAATCCTATCACTGCTGCGTTTATGCCCCTGTACACATGCTTGATTCTCTTTCGGAGACATAGCAATCCATAGGTTTTAAGATACTTACTAGTCAGGTACATTCTTAGGCGTTTAATATGCGGTGTTGAGTCCATTTCGTTGAGCAAGGAGTAGCTCTTGTCTATTCCATATTTGGCTTAAGGAACTTTATCTGTGCTCATTTCAATCTCTGGTTTTATGCAGCACCCCAACTCACCTTTCCCCCTAAGCAAGCATAAGTTGGTTTTCTAAATTTGAGACCCTGTTCTGTTCTGTAATTCAGTTCCTGTGTAGCCAAGTTTCCATTCCGTGTATTACTGATATCTTATGATGTTTCTTTTTCTGTGTGACTTATTTCAGTTAGAATCATCATACCTGAATCCACTCATTGTGCTGCTAAGGGCCTGATGACACAGATTTCATTGCTGAGTGATATTGCTTTGTAAGTAAATACCACAACTTCTTTATCCATTTTTCAATTTCTGCGATGTTTAACTTGTACTGTAAACGAGGTTCTTGTAAACAGAGCCGTTCCAAACTTTGGGGTGGCTGTGTCTTTTTGATTTTAAATTCCCTAAGCTATAGGACCATAAGTGGAAGTGTCCTAGGCTCTGTTGCTTTGTTTTTTAGATGTTTCAGGAAACACCATACACTTCTCCCGAGTGGTTGTTGGCAATTTACATCCCGCCCATCAGCATAACAAGGCTCCCAGTTTTCCATGGCCTGTCCTGCCTTTCTGGATTTTACACTTTTTTCAGATGGCCCTTTTGACCGGGGGGAAGTGAGACTTCATTGTAGTGCAAATTTCCTTTGCAAGCTTGCTTGGTTGGCCAAAAAGGGCGTATGCGTTTTTTCCTGAATATATTCAGGAAAAAACGCATACGCCCTTTTTGGCCAAGTGCATCATTGTGGACGTTCTGCCTCTTTTCCTATGCTTGCAATGCAATTCCAGTCTACCTCCTGAAATCGGTTTCCTGCAATTCTGCCCCGCTTTCAAGTCCTCTTGGCAGCCTTACTTCAGTCTATTTTTGGACGATAGCTGTCATTTATAACTCTGCAGGTTTGTGAATTACAGTGCCCCTGAGCTCCTTTCTTCAACTCGCTTTCTTGTGACCTGGCCGCAACACCGCAGGATGGCTTCAGGCCCTAATCTGGTTCCGGCCCGGCATGCTGAGCCTTTGTTTAATTCCTCTTCCTGGTGGGAAATGAGAGTTAAATTTGCCCGTCCAGACACCTCCAGCTACCCTCTCATTGGTTCTCGCTATTCCTGTTCATCTTCCGCAGAAATTGCAAACTGGGCCAAACAGGAGGTTAAAGGCGCTGACTCTCCAAGTGGGGAGAGTGTTAGTAAAGCGTCTGGAATGTTGCACCCGAGTACCAGGGGAGGAAAACTGAGACATATTTGAACACGTCTCCCGATCACACGGTTGATCATACTCTGGGTTCCACATGCATGTTTTAGCTGAAGGAAGAATACCTAAAACCTGGGTAGTTGAAACCCGTGGAATGGGTACCATGCAATATGACTTCAAAGGATCTTCATTTGCTCACTGAACCTCTCCAATCCTATCACTGCTGCGTTTATGCCCCTGTACACATGCTTGATTCTCTTTCGGAGACATAGCAATCTATAGGTTTTAAGATATTTACTAGTCAGGTACATTCTTAGGCGTTTAATATGCGGTGTTGAGTCCATTTCGTTGAGCAAGGAATAGCTCTTGTCTATTTCATATTTGGCTTAAGGAACTTTGTGCTCATTTCAATCTCTGGTTTTATGCAGCACCCCAACTCACCTTTCCCCTAAAGCAAGCATAAGTTGGTTTTCTAAATTTGAGACCCTGTTCTGTTCTGTAATTCAGTTCCTGTGTAGCCAAGTTTACATTCCGTGTATTACTGATATCTTATGATGTTTCTTTTCCTGTGTGACTTATTTCAGTTAGAATCATCATACCTGAATCCACTCATTGTGCTGCTAAGGGCCTGATGACACAGATTTCATTGCTGAGTGATATTGCTTTGTAAGTAAATACCACAACTTCTTTATCCATTTTTCACTTTCTGCGATGTTGAACTTGTACTGTAAACGAGGTTCTTGTAAACAGAGGCGTCCCAAACTTTGGGGTGGCTGTGTGTTTTTGATTTTAATTTCCCTAAACTATAGGACCATAAGTGGCAGTGCCCTAGCCTCTGTTGCTTTGTTTTTTAGATGTTTCAGGAAACACCATACACTTCTCCCAAGTGTCTGTTGGCAATTTACATCCCGCCCATCAGCATAACAAGGCTCCCAGTTCTCCATGGCCTGTCCTGCCTTTCTGGATTTTACACTGTTTTCAGATGGCCCTTTTGACCGGGGGGAAGTGAGACTTCATTGTAGTGCAGATTTCCTTTGCAAGCTTGCTTGGTTGGCCAAAAAGGGCGTATGCGTTTTTTCCTGAATATATTCAGGAAAAAACGCATACGCCCTTTTTGGCCAAGTGCATCATTGTGGACATTCTGCCTCTTTTCCTATGCTTTCAATGCAATTCCAGTCTACCTCCTGAAATTGGTTTCCTGCAATTCTGCCCCGCTTTCAAGTCCTCTTGGCAGCCTTACTTCAGTCTATTTTTGGACGATAGCTGTCATTTATAACTCTGCAGGTTTGTGAATTACAGTGCCCGTGAGCTCCTTTCTTCAACTCGCTTTCTTTTGAGCTGGCCGCAACACCGCAGGATGGCTTCAGGCCCTAATCTGGTTCCGGTACGGCACGCTGAGCCTTTGGTTAATTCCTCTTCCTGGTGGGAAATGAGAGTTAAATTTGCCCGTCCAGACACCTCCAGCTAGCCTCTCATTGGTTCTCGCTATTCCTGTTCATCTTCCGCAGAAATTGCAAACTGGGCCAAACAGGAAGTTAAAGGCGCTGACTTTCCAAGTGGGGAGAGTGTTAGTAAAGCGTCTGGAATGTTGCACCCGAGTACCAGGGGAGGAAAACTGAGACATATTTGAACACGTCTCCCGTTCACATGGTTGATCATACTTGGGTTCCACATGCATGTTTTAGCTGAAGGAAGAATACCTAAAACCTGGGTAGTTGAAACCCGTGGAATGGGTACCATGCAATATGACTTCAAAGGGTCTTCGTTTGCTCACCAAACCTCTCCAATCCTACCACTGCTTCGTTTATGCCCCTGTACACATGCTTGATTCTCTTTCGGAGACATAGCAATCCATAGGTTTTAAGATACTTACTAGTCAGGTACATTCTTAGGCGTTTAATATGCGGTGTTGAGTCCATTTCGTTGAGCAAGGAGTAGCTCTTGTCTATTCCATATTTGGCTTAAGGAACTTTATCTGTGCTCATTTCAATCTCTGGTTTTATGCAGCACCCCAACTCACCTTTACCCTTAAGCAAGCATAAGTTGGTTTTCTAAATTTGAGACCCTGTTCTGTTCTGTAATTCAGTTCCTGTGTAGCCAAGTTTCCATTCCGTGTATTACTGATATCTTATGATGATTCTTTTTCTGTGTGACTTATTTCAGTTAGAATCATCATACCTGAATCCACTCATTGTGCTGCTAAGGGCCTGATGACACAGATTTCATTGCTGAGTGATATTGCTTTGTAAGTAAATACCACAACTTCTTTATCCATTTTTCAATTTCTGCGATGTTGAACTTGTACTGTAAACGAGGTTCTTGTAAACAGAGCCATTCCAAACTTTGGGGTGGCTGTGTCTTTTTGATTTTAAATTCCCTAAGCTATAGGACCATAAGTGGAAGTGCCCTAGGCTCTGTTGCTTTGTTTTTTAGATGTTTCAGGAAACACCATACCCTTCTCCGGAGTGGTTGTTGGCAATTTACATCCCGCCCATCAGCATAACAAGGCTCCCAGTTCTCCATGGCCTGTCCTGCCTTTCTGGATTTTACACTTTTTTCAGATGGCCCTTTTGACCGGGGGGAAGTGAGACTTCATTGTAGTGCAGATTTCCTTTGCAAGCTTGCTTGGTTGGCCAAAAAGGGCGTATGCGTTTTTTCCTGAATATATTCAGGAAAAAACGCATACGCCCTTTTTGGCCAAGTGCATCATTGTGGACGTTCTGCCTCTTTTCCTATGCTTGCAATGCAATTCCAGTCTACCTCCTGAAATCGGTTTCCTGCAATTCTGCCCCGCTTTCAAGTCCTCTTGGCAGCCTTACTTCAGTCTATTTTTGGACGATAGCTGTCATTTATAACTCTGCAGGTTTGTGAATTACAGTGCCCCTGAGCTCCTTTCTTCAACTCGCTTTCTTGTGACCTGGCCGCAACACCGCAGGATGTCTTCAGGCCCTAATCTGGTTCTGGCACGGCACGCTGAGCCTTTGGTTAATTCCTCTTCCTGGTGGGAAATGAGAGTTAAATTTGCCCATCCAGACACCTCCAGCTAGTCTCTCATTGGTTCTCGCTATTCCTGTTCATCTTCCGCAGAATTTGCAAACTGGGCCAAACAGGAGGTTAAAGGGACTGACTCTCCAAGTGGGGAGAGTGTTAGTAAAGCGTCTGGAATGTTGTACCCGAGTACAAGGGTACGAAAACTGAGACATATTTGAACACGTCTCCCGATCACATGGTTGATCATACTCTAGGTTCCACATGCATGTTTTAGCTGAAGGAAGAATACCTTAAACCTGGGTAGTTGAAACCCGTGGAATGGGTACCATGCAATATGACTTCAAAGGGTCTTCATTTGCTCACCGAACCTCTCCAATCCTATCACTGCTGCGTTTATGCCCCTGTACACATGCTTGATTCTCTTTCGGAGACATAGCAATCCATAGGTTTTAAGATACTTACTAGTCAGGTACATTCTTAGGCGTTTAATATGCGGTGTTGAGTCCATTTCGTTGAGCAAGGAATAGCTCTTGTCTATTCCATATTTGGCTTAAGGAACTTTGTGCTCATTTCAATCTCTGGTTTTATGCAGCACCCCAACTCACCTTTCCCCTAAAGCAAGCATAAGTTGGTTTTCTAAATTTGAGACCCTGTTCTGTTCTGTAATTCAGTTCCTGTGTAGCCAAGTTTACATTCCGTGTATTACTGATATCTTATGATGTTTCTTTTTCTGTGTGACTTATTTCAGTTAGAATCATCATACCTGAATCCACTCATTGTGCTGCTAAGGGCCTGATGACACAGATTTCATTGCTGAGTGATATTGCTTTGTAAGTAAATACCACAACTTCTTTATCCATTTTTCACTTTCTGCGATGTTGAACTTGTACTGTAAACGAGGTTCTTGTAAACAGAGGCGTCCCAAACTTTGGGGTTCCTGTGTGTTTTTGATTTTAATTTCCCTAAACTATAGGACCATAAGTGGCAGTGCCCTAGCCTCTGTTGCTTTGTTTTTTAGATGTTTCAGGAAACACCATACATTACTCCCAAGTGTCTGTTGGCAATTTACCTCCCGCCCATCAGCATAACAAGGCTCCCAGTTCTCCATGGCCTGTCCTGCCTTTCTGGATTTTACACTTTTTTCAGATGGCCCTTTTGACCGGGGGGAAGTGAGACTTCATTGTAGTGCAGATTTCCTTTGCAAGCTTGCTTGGTTGGCCAAAAAGGGCGTATGCGTTTTTTCCTGAATATATTCAGGAAAAAACGCATACGCCCTTTTTGGCCAAGTGCATCATTGTGGACGTTCTGCCTCTTTTCCTATGCTTGCAATGCAATTCCAGTCTACCTCCTGAAATCGGTTTCCTGCAATTCTGCCCCGCTTTCAAGTCCTCTTGGCAGCCTTACTTCAGTCTATTTTTGGACGATAGCTGTCATTTATAACTCTGCAGGTTTGTGAATTACAGTGCCCCTGAGCTCCTTTCTTCAACTCGCTTTCTTGTGACCTGGCCGCAACACCGCAGGATGGCTTCAGGCCCTAATCTGGTTCCGGCACGGCACGCTGAGCCTTTGGTTATTTCCTCTTCCTGGTGGGAAATGAGAGTTAAATTTGCCCGTCCAGACACCTCCAGCTAGCCTCTCATTGGTTCTCGCTATTCCTGTTCATCTTCCGCAGAAATTGCAAACTGGGCCAAACAGGAGGTTAAAGGCGCTGACTTTTCAAGTGGAGAGAGTGTTAGTAAAGCGTCTGGAATGTTGCACCCGAGTACCAGGGGAGGAAAACTGAGACATATTTGAACACGTCTCCCGTTCACATGGTTGATCATACTTGGGTTCCACATGCATGTTTTAGCTGAAGGAAGAATACCTAAAACCTGGGTAGTTGAAACCCGTGGAATGGGTACCATGCAATATGACTTCAAAGGGTCTTCATTTGCTCACCGAACCTCTCCAATCCTATCACTGCTGCGTTTATGCCCCTGTACACATGCTTGATTCTCTTTCGGAGACATAGCAATCCATAGGTTTTAAGATACTTACTAGTCAGGTACATTCTTAGGCGTTTAATATGCGGTGTTGAGTCCATTTCGTTGAGCAAGGAGTAGCTCTTGTCTATTCCATATTTGGCTTAAGGAACTTTATCTGTGCTCATTTCAATCTCTGGTTTTATGCAGCACCCCAACTCACCTTTCCCCCTAAGCAAGCATAAGTTGGTTTTCTAAATTTGAGACCCTGTTCTGTTCTGTAATTCAGTTCCTGTGTAGCCAAGTTTCCATTCCGTGTATTACTGATATCTTATGATGTTTCTTTTTCTGTGTGACTTATTTCAGTTAGAATCATCATACCTGAATCCACTCATTGTGCTGCTAAGGGCCTGATGACACAGATTTCATTGCTGAGTGATATTGCTTTGTAAGTAAATACCACAACTTCTTTATCCATTTTTCAATTTCTGCGATGTTTAACTTGTACTGTAAACGAGGTTCTTGTAAACAGAGCCGTTCCAAACTTTGGGGTGGCTGTGTCTTTTTGATTTTAAATTCCCTAAGCTATAGGACCATAAGTGGAAGTGTCCTAGGCTCTGTTGCTTTGTTTTTTAGATGTTTCAGGAAACACCATACACTTCTCCCGAGTGGTTGTTGGCAATTTACATCCCGCCCATCAGCATAACAAGGCTCCCAGTTTTCCATGGCCTGTCCTGCCTTTCTGGATTTTACACTTTTTTCAGATGGCCCTTTTGACCGGGGGGAAGTGAGACTTCATTGTAGTGCAGATTTCCTTTGCAAGCTTGCTTGGTTGGCCAAAAAGGGCGTATGCGTTTTTTCCTGAATATATTCAGGAAAAAACGCATACGCCCTTTTTGGCCAAGTGCATCATTGTGGACGTTCTGCCTCTTTTCCTATGCTTGCAATGCAATTCCAGTCTACCTCCTGAAATCGGTTTCCTGCAATTCTGCCCCGCTTTCAAGTCCTCTTGGCAGCCTTACTTCAGTCTATTTTTGGACGATAGCTGTCATTTATAACTCTGCAGGTTTGTGAATTACAGTGCCCCTGAGCTCCTTTCTTCAACTCGCTTTCTTGTGACCTGGCCGCAACACCGCAGGATGGATTCAGGCCCTAATCTGGTTCCGGCACGGCATGCTGAGCCTTTGGTTATTTCCTCTTCCTGGTGGGAAATGAGAGTTAAATCTGCCCGTCCAGACACCTCCAGCTAGTCTCTCATTGGTTCTCGCTATTCCTGTTCATCTTCCGCAGAAATTGCAAACTGGGCCAAACAGGAGGTTAAAGGCGCTGACTTTCCAAGTGGAGAGAGTGTTAGTAAAGCGTCTGGAATGTTGCACCCGAGTACCAGGGGAGGAAAACTGAGACATATTTGAACACGTCTCCCGTTCACATGGTTGATCATACTTGGGTTCCACATGCATGTTTTAGCTGAAGGAAGAATACCTTAAACCTGGGTAGTTGAAACCCGTGGAATGGGTACCATGCAATATGCCTTCAAAGGGTCTTCATTTGCTCACCGAACCTCTCCAATCCTATCACTGCTGCGTTTATGCCCCTGTACACATGCTTGATTCTCTTTCGGAGACATAGCAATCCATAGGTTTTAAGATACTTACTAGTCAGGTACATTCTTAGGCGTTTAATATGCGGTGTTGAGTCCATTTCGTTGAGCAAGGAGTAGCTCTTGTCTATTCCATATTTGGCTTAAGGAACTTTATCTGTGCTCATTTCAATCTCTGGTTTTATGCAGCACCCCAACTCACCTTTCCCCTAAAGCAAGCATAAGTTGGTTTTCTAAATTTGAGACCCTGTTCTGTTCTGTAATTCAGTTCCTGTGTAGCCAAGTTTCCATTCCGTGTATTACTGATATCTTATGATGTTTCTTTTTCTGTGTGACTTATTTCAGTTAGAATCATCATACCTGAATCCACTCATTGTGCTGCTAAGGTCCTGATGACACAGATTTCAATGCTGAGTGATATTGCTTTGTAAGTAAATACCACAACTTTTTTATCCATTTTTCAATTTCTGCGATGTTGAACTTGTACTGTAAACGAGGTTCTTGTAAACAGAGCCGTTCGAAACATTGGGGTGGCTGTGTCTTTTTTATTTTAAATTCCCTAAGCTATAGGACCATAAGTGGAAGTGCCCTAGGCTCTGTTGCTTTGTTTTTTAGATGTTTCAGGAAACACCATACACTTCTCCCGAGTGGTTGTTGGCAATTTACATCCCGCCCTTCAGCATAACAAGGCTCCCAGTTCTCCATGGCCTGTCCTGCCTTTCTGGATTTTACACTTTTTTCAGATGGCCCTTTTGACCGGGGGGAAGTGAGACTTCATTGTAGTGCAGATTTCCTTTGCAAGCTTGCTTGGTTGGCCAAAAAGGGCGTATGCGTTTTTTCCTGAATATATTCAGGAAAAAACGCATACGCCCTTTTTGGCCAAGTGCATCATTGTGGACGTTCTGCCTCTTTTCCTATGCTTTCAATGCAATTCCAGTCTACCTCCTGAAATCGGTTTCCTGCAATTCTGCCCCGCTTTCAAGTCCTCTTGGCAGCCTTACTTCAGTCTATTTTTGGACGATAGCTGTCATTTATAACTCTGCAGGTTTGTGAATTACAGTGCCCCTGAGCTCCTTTCTTCAACTCGCTTTCTTTTGAGCTGGCCGCAACACCGCAGGATGGCTTCAGGCCCTAATCTGGTTCCGGCATGGCACGCTGAGCCTTTCGTTATTTCCTCTTCCTGGTGGGAAATGAGAGTTAAATTTGCCCGTCCAGACACCTCCAGCTAGCCTCTCATTGGTTCTCGCTATTCCTGTTCATCTTCCGCAGAAATTGCAAACTGGGCCAAACAGGAGGTTAAAGGCGCTGACTTTTCAAGTGGGGAGAGTGTTAGTAAAGCGTCTGGAATGTTGCACCCGAGTACCAGGGGAGGAAAACTGAGACATATTTGAACACGTCTCCCGTTCACATGGTTGATCATACTTGGGTTCCACATGCATGTTTTAGCTGAAGGAAGAATACCTAAAACCTGGGTAGTTGAAACCCGTGGAATGGGTACCATGCAATATGACTTCAAAGGGTCTTCATTTGCTCACCGAACCTCTCCAATCCTATCACTGCTGCGTTTATGCCCCTGTACACATGCTTGATTCTGTTTCGGAGACATAGCAATCCATAGGTTTTAAGATACTTACTAGTCAGGTACATTCTTAGGCGTTTAATATGCGGTGTTGAGTCCATTTCGTTGAGCAAGGAATAGCTCTTGTCTATTCCATATTTGGCTTAAGGAACTTTGTGCTCATTTCAATCTCTGGTTTTATGCAGCACCCCAACTCACCTTTCCCCTAAAGCAAGCATAAGTTGGTTTTCTAAATTTGAGACCCTGTTCTGTTCTGTAATTCAGTTCCTGTGTAGCCAAGTTTCCATTCCGTGTATTACTGATATCTTATGATGTTTCTTTTTCTGTGTGACTTATTTCAGTTAGAATCATCATACCTGAATCCACTCATTGTGCTGCTAAGGGCCTGATGACACAGATTTCATTGCTGAGTGATATTGCTTTGTAAGTAAATACCACAACTTCTTTATCCATTTTTCACTTTCTGCGATGTTGAACTTGTACTGTAAACGAGGTTCTTGTAAACAGAGGCGTCCCAAACTTTGGGGTTCCTGTGTGTTTTTGATTTTAATTTCCCTAAACTATAGGACCATAAGTGTCAGTGCCCTAGCCTCTGTTGCTTTGTTTTTTAGATGTTTCAGGAAACACCATACATTACTCCCAAGTGTCTGTTGGCAATTTACCTCCCGCCCATCAGCATAACAAGGCTCCCAGTTCTCCATGGCCTGTCCTGCCTTTCTGGATTTTACACTTTTTTCAGATGGCCCTTTTGACCGGGGGGAAGTGAGACTTCATTGTAGTGCAGATTTCCTTTGCAAGCTTGCTTGGTTGGCCAAAAAGGGCGTATGCGTTTTTTCCTGAATATATTCAGGAAAAAACGCATACGCCCTTTTTGGCCAAGTGCATCATTGTGGACGTTCTGCCTCTTTTCCTATGCTTGCAATGCAATTCCAGTCTACCTCCTGAAATCGGTTTCCTGCAATTCTGCCCCGCTTTCAAGTCCTCTTGGCAGCCTTACTTCAGTCTATTTTTGGACGATAGCTGTCATTTATAACTCTGCAGGTTTGTGAATTACAGTGCCCCTGAGCTCCTTTCTTCAACTCGCTTTCTTTTGAGCTGGCCGCAACACCGCAGGATGGCTTCAGGCCCTAATCTGGTTCCGGTACGGCACGCTGAGCCTTTGGTTATTTCCTCTTCCTGGTGGGAAATGAGAGTTAAATTTGCCCGTCCAGACACCTCCAGCTAGCCTCTCATTGGTTCTCGCTATTCCTGTTCATCTTCCGCAGAAATTGCAAACTGGGCCAAACAGGAGGTTAAAGGCGCTGACTTTTCAAGTGGAGAGAGTGTTAGTAAAGCGTCTGGAATGTTGCACCCGAGTACCAGGGGAGGAAAACTGAGACATATTTGAACACGTCTCCCGTTCACATGGTTGATCATACTTGGGTTCCACATGCATGTTTTAGCTGAAGGAAGAATACCTAAAACCTGGGTAGTTGAAACCCGTGGAATGGATACCATGCAATATGACTTCAAAGGGTCTTCATTTGCTCACCGAACCTCTCCAATCCTATCACTGCTGCGTTTATGCCCCTGTACACATGCTTGATTCTCTTTCGGAGACATAGCAATCCATAGGTTTTAAGATACTTACTAGTCAGGTACATTCTTAGGCGTTTAATATGCGGTGTTGAGTCCATTTCGTTGAGCAAGGAGTAGCTCTTGTCTATTCCATATTTGGCTTAAGGAACTTTATCTGTGCTCATTTCAATCTCTGGTTTTATGCAGCACCCCAACTCACCTTTCCCCTTAAGCAAGCATAAGTTGGTTTTCTAAATTTGAGACCCTGTTCTGTTCTGTAATTCAGTTCCTGTGTAGCCAAGTTTCCATTCCGTGTATTACTGATATCTTATGATGTTTCTTTTTCTGTGTGACTTATTTCAGTTAGAATCATCATACCTGAATCCACTCATTGTGCTGCTAAGGGCCTGATGACACAGATTTCATTGCTGAGTGATATTGCTTTGTAAGTAAATACCACAACTTCTTTATCCATTTTTCAATTTCTGCGATGTTGAACTTGTACTGTAAACGAGGTTCTTGTAAACAGAGCCGTTCCAAACTTTGGGGTGGCTGTGTCTTTTTGATTTTAAATTCCCTAAGCTATAGGACCATAAGTGGAAGTGTCCTAGGCTCTGTTGCTTTGTTTTTTAGATGTTTCAGGAAACACCATACACTTCTCCCGAGTGGTTGTTGGCAATTTACATCCCGCCCATCAGCATAACAAGGCTCCCAGTTTTCCATGGCCTGTCCTGCCTTTCTGGATTTTACACTTTTTTCAGATGGCCCTTTTGACCGGGGGGAAGTGAGACTTCATTGTAGTGCAGATTTCCTTTGCAAGCTTGCTTGGTTGGCCAAAAAGGGCGTATGCGTTTTTTCCTGAATATATTCAGGAAAAAACGCATACGCCCTTTTTGGCCAAGTGCATCATTGTGGACGTTCTGCCTCTTTTCCTATGCTTGCAATGCAATTCCAGTCTACCTCCTGAAATCGGTTTCCTGCAATTCTGCCCCGCTTTCAAGTCCTCTTGGCAGCCTTACTTCAGTCTATTTTTGGACGATAGCTGTCATTTATAACTCTGCAGGTTTGTGAATTACAGTGCCCCTGAGCTCCTTTCTTCAACTCGCTTTCTTGTGACCTGGCCGCAACACCGCAGGATGGATTCAGGCCCTAATCTGGTTCCGGCACGGCATGCTGAGCCTTTGGTTATTTCCTCTTCCTGGTGGGAAATGAGAGTTAAATCTGCCCGTCCAGACACCTCCAGCTAGTCTCTCATTGGTTCTCGCTATTCCTGTTCATCTTCCGCAGAAATTGCAAACTGGGCCAAACAGGAGGTTAAAGGCGCTGACTTTCCAAGTGGAGAGAGTGTTAGTAAAGCGTCTGGAATGTTGCACCCGAGTACCAGGGGAGGAAAACTGAGACATATTTGAACACGTCTCCCGTTCACATGGTTGATCATACTTGGGTTCCACATGCATGTTTTAGCTGAAGGAAGAATACCTTAAACCTGGGTAGTTGAAACCCGTGGAATGGGTACCATGCAATATGCCTTCAAAGGGTCTTCATTTGCTAACCGAACCTCTCCAATCCTATCACTGCTGCGTTTATGCCCCTGTACACATGCTTGATTCTCTTTCGGAGACATAGCAATCCATAGGTTTTAAGATACTTACTAGTCAGGTACATTCTTAGGCGTTTAATATGCGGTGTTGAGTCCATTTCGTTGAGCAAGGAGTAGCTCTTGTCTATTCCATATTTGGCTTAAGGAACTTTATCTGTGCTCATTTCAATCTCTGGTTTTATGCAGCACCCCAACTCACCTTTCCCCTAAAGCAAGCATAAGTTGGTTTTCTAAATTTGAGACCCTGTTCTGTTCTGTAATTCAGTTCCTGTGTAGCCAAGTTTCCATTCCGTGTATTACTGATATCTTATGATGTTTCCTTTTCTGTGTGCCTTATTTCAGTTAGAATCATCGTACCTGAATCCACTCATTATGCTGCTATGGGCCTGATGACATAGATTTCATTGCTGAGTGATACTGAATTGTACATAAGTACCACAAGTTCTTTATCCATTTTTCACTTTCTGCGATGTTGAACTTCTACTGTAAACGAGGTTCTTGTAAACAGAGCCGTTCGAAACTTTGGGGTGGCTGTGTCTTTTTGATTTTAAATTCCCTAAGCTATAGGACCATAAGTGGAAGTGCCCTAGGCTCTGTTGCTTTGTTTTTTAGATGTTTCAGGAAACACCATACACTTCTCCCGAGTGGTTGTTGGCAATTTACATTCCGCCATTCAGCATAACAAGGCTCCCAGTTCTCCATGGCCTGTCCTGCCTTTCTGGATTTTACACTTTTTTCAGATGGCCCTTTTGACCGGGGGGAAGTGAGACTTCATTGTAGTGCAGATTTCCTTTGCAAGCTTGCTTGGTTGGCCAAAAAGGGCGTATGCGTTTTTTCCTGAATATATTCAGGAAAAAACGCATACGCCCTTTTTGGCCAAGTGCATCATTGTGGACGTTCTGCCTCTTTTCCTATGCTTTCAATGCAATTCCAGTCTACCTCCTGAAATCGGTTTCCTGCAATTCTGCCCCGCTTTCAAGTCCTCTTGGCAGCCTTACTTCAGTCTATTTTTGGACGATAGCTGTCATTTATAACTCTGCAGGTTTGTGAATTACAGTGCCCCTGAGCTCCTTTCTTCAACTCGCTTTCTTTTGAGCTGGCCGCAACACCGCAGGATGGCTTCAGGCCCTAATCTGGTTCCGGCACGGCACGCTGAGCCTTTGGTTATTTCCTCTTCCTGGTGGGAAATGAGAGTTAAATTTGCCCGTCCAGACACCTCCAGCTAGCCTCTCATTGGTTCTCGCTATTCCTGTTCATCTTCCGCAGAAATTGCAAACTGGGCCAAACAGGAGGTTAAAGGCGCTGACTTTTCAAGTGGGGAGAGTGTTAGTAAAGCGTCTGGAATGTTGCACCCGAGTACCAGGGGAGGAAAACTGAGACATATTTGAACACGTCTCCCGTTCACATGGTTAATCATACTTGGGTTCCACATGCATGTTTTAGCTGAAGGAAGAATACCTAAAACCTGGGTAGTTGAAACCCGTGGAATGGGTACCATGCAATATGACTTCAAAGGGTCTTCATTTGCTCACCGCACCTCTCCAATCCTATCACTGCTGCGTTTATGCCCCTATACACATGCTTGATTCTCTTTCGGAGACATAGCAATCCATAGGTTTTAAGATACTTACTAGTCAGGTACATTCTTAGGCGTTTAATATGCGGTGTTGAGTCCATTTCGTTGAGCAAGGAGTAGCTCTTGTCTATTCCATATTTGGCTTAAGGAACTTTATCTGTGCTCATTTCAATCTCTGGTTTTATGCAGCACCCCAACTCACCTTTCCCCTTAAGCAAGCATAAGTTGGTTTTCTAAATTTGAGACCCTGTTCTGTTCTGTAATTCAGTTCCTGTGTAGCCAAGTTTACATTCCGTGTATTACTGATATCTTATGATGTTTCTTTTTCTGTGTGACTTATTTCAGTTAGAATCATCATACCTGAATCCACTCATTGTGCTGCTAAGGGCCTGATGACACAGATTTCATTGCTGAGTGATATTGCTTTGTACGTAAATACCACAACTTCTTTATCCATTTTTCAATTTCTGCGATGTTGAACTTGTACTGTAAACGAGGTTCTTGTAAACAGAGCCATTCCAAACTTTGGGGTGGCTGTGTCTTTTTGATTTTAAATTCCCTAAGCTATAGGACCATAAGTGGAAGTGCCCTAGGCTCTGTTGCTTTGTTTTTTAGATGTTTCAGGAAACACCATACCCTTCTCCGGAGTGGTTGTTGGCAATTTACATCCCGCCCTTCAGCATAACAAGGCTCCCAGTTCTCCATGGCCTGTCCTGCCTTTCTGGATTTTACACTTTTTTCAGATGGCCCTTTTGACCGGGGGGAAGTGAGACTTCATTGTAGTGCAGATTTCCTTTGCAAGCTTGCTTGGTTGGCCAAAAAGAGCGTATGCGTTTTTTCCTGAATATATTCAGGAAAAAACGCATACGCCCTTTTTGGCCAAGTGCATCATTGTGGACGTTCTGCCTCTTTTCCTATGCTTGCAATGCAATTCCAGTCTACCTCCTGAAATCGGTTTCCTGCAATTCTGCCCCGCTTTCAAGTCCTCTTGGCAGCCTTACTTCAGTCTATTTTTGGACGATAGCTGTCATTTATAACTCTGCAGGTTTGTGAATTACAGTGCCCCTGAGCTCCTTTCTTCAACTCGCTTTCTTGTGACCTGGCCGCAACACCGCAGGATGTCTTCAGGCCCTAATCTGGTTCTGGCATGGCACGCTGAGCCTTTGGTTAATTCCTCTTCCTGGTGGGAAATGAGAGTTAAATTTGCCCATCCAGACACCTCCAGCTAGTCTCTCATTGGTTCTCGCTATTCCTGTTCATCTTCCGCAGAAATTGCAAACTGGGCCAAACAGGAGGTTAAAGGGACTGACTCTCCAAGTGGGGAGAGTGTTAGTAAAGCGTCTGGAATGTTGCACCCGAGTACCAGGGTACGAAAACTGAGACATATTTGAACACGTCTCCCGATCACATGGTTGATCATACTCTAGGTTCCACATGCATGTTTTAGCTGAAGGAAGAATACCTTAAACCTGGGTAGTTGAAACCCGTGGAATGGGTACCATGCAATATGACTTCAAAGGGTCTTCATTTGCTCACCGAACCTCTCCAATCCTATCACTGCTGCGTTTATGCCCCTGTACACATGCTTGATTCTCTTTCGGAGACATAGCAATCCATAGGTTTTAAGATACTTACTAGTCAGGTACATTCTTAGGCGTTTAATATGCGGTGTTGAGTCCATTTCGTTGAGCAAGGAGTAGCTCTTGTCTATTCCATATTTGGCTTAAGGAACTTTATCTGTGCTCATTTCAATCTCTGGTTTTATGCAGCACCCCAACTCACCTTTCCCCTTAAGCAAGCATAAGTTGGTTTTCTAAATTTGAGACCCTGTTCTGTTCTGTAATTCAGTTCCTGTGTAGCCAAGTTTACATTCCGTGTATTACTGATATCTTATGATGTTTCTTTTTCTGTGTGACTTATTTCAGTTAGAATCATCATACCTGAATCCACTCATTGTGCTGCTAAGGGCCTGATGACACAGATTTCATTGCTGAGTGATATTGCTTTGTAAGTAAATACCACAACTTCTTTATCCATTTTTCAATTTCTGCGATGTTGAACTTGTACTGTAAACGAGGTTCTTGTAAACAGAGCCGTTCCAAACTTTGGGGTGGCTGTGTCTTTTTGATTTTAAATTCCCTAAGCTATAGGACCATAAGTGGAAGTGCCCTAGGCTCTGTTGCTTTGTTTTTTAGATGTTTCAGGAAACACCATACACTTCTCCCGAGTGGTTGTTGGCAATTTACATCCCGCCCATCAGCATAACAAGGCTCCCAGTTCTCCATGGCCTGTCCTGCCTTTCTGGATTTTACACTTTTTTCAGATGGCCCTTTTGACCGGGGGGAAGTGAGACTTCATTGTAGTGCAGATTTCCTTTGCAAGCTTGCTTGGTTGGCCAAAAAGGGCGTATGCGTTTTTTCCTGAATATATTCAGGAAAAAACGCATACGCCCTTTTTGGCCAAGTGCATCATTGTGGACGTTCTGCCTCTTTTCCTATGCTTGCAATGCAATTCCAGTCTACCTCCTGAAATCGGTTTCCTGCAATTCTGCCCCGCTTTCAAGTCCTCTTGGCAGCCTTACTTCAGTCTATTTTTGGACGATAGCTGTCATTTATAACTCTGCAGGTTTGTGAATTACAGTGCCCCTGAGCTCCTTTCTTCAACTCGCTTTCTTTTGAGCTGGCCGCAACACCGCAGGATGTCTTCAGGCCCTAATCTGGTTCTGGCACGGCACGCTGAGCCTTTGGTTAATTCCTCTTCCTGGTGGGAAATGAGAGTTAAATTTGCCCATCCAGACACCTCCAGCTAGTCTCTCATTGGTTCTCGCTATTCCTGTTCATCTTCCACAGAAATTGCAAACTGGGCCAAACAGGAGGTTAAAGGGACTGACTCTCCAAGTGGGGAGAGTGTTAGTAAAGCGTCTGGAATGTTGCACCCGAGTACCAGGGGAGGAAAACTGAGACATATTTGAACACGTCTCCCGTTCACATGGTTGATCATACTTGGGTTCCACATGCATGTTTTAGCTGAAGGAAGAATACCTAAAACCTGGGTAGTTGAAACCCGTGGAATGGGTACCATGCAATATGACTTCAAAGGGTCTTCATTTGCTCACCGAACCTCTCCAATCCTATCACTGCTGCGTTTATAACCCTGTACACATGCTTGATTCTGTTTCGGAGACATAGCAATCCATAGGTTTTAAGATACTTACTAGTCAGGTACATTCTTAGGCGTTTAATATGCGGTGTTGAGTCCATTTCGTTGAGCAAGGAGTAGCTCTTGTCTATTCCATATTTGGCTTAAGGAACTTTATCTGTGCTCATTTCAATCTCTGGTTTTATGCAGCACCCCAACTCACCTTTCCCCTTAAGCAAGCATAAGTTGGTTTTCTAAATTTGAGACCCTGTTCTGTTCTGTAATTCAGTTCCTGTGTAGCCAAGTTTACATTCCGTGTATTAGTGATATCTTATGATGTTTCTTTTTCTGTGTGACTTATTTCAGTTAGAATCATCGTACCTGAATCCACTCATTATGCTGCTTAGGGCCTGATGACATAGATTTCATTGCTGAGTGATACTGCATTGTACGTAAGTACCACAAGTTCTTTATCCATTTTTCACTTTCTGCGATGTTGAACTTGTACTGTAAACGAGGTTCTTGTAAACAGAGCCGTTCCAAACTTTGGGGTGGCTGTGTCTTTTTGATTTTAATTTCCCTAAGCTATAGGACCATAAGTGGAAGTGCCCTAGGCTCTGTTGCTTTGTTTTTTAGATGTTTCAGGAAACACCATACACTTCTCCCGAGTGGTTGTTGGCAATTTACATCCCGCCCATCAGCATAACAAGGCTCCCAGTTCTCCATGGCCTGTCCTGCCTTTCTGGATTTTACACTTTTTTCAGATGGCCCTTTTGACCGGGGGGAAGTGAGACTTCATTGTAGTGCAGATTTCCTTTGCAAGCTTGCTTGGTTGGCCAAAAAGGGCGTATGCGTTTTTTCCTGAATATATTCAGGAAAAAACGCATACGCCCTTTTTGGCCAAGTGCATCATTGTGGACGTTCTGCCTCTTTTCCTATGCTTTCAATGCAATTCCAGTCTACCTCCTGAAATCGGTTTCCTGCAATTCTGCCCCGCTTTCAAGTCCTCTTGGCAGCCTTACTTCAGTCTATTTTTGGACGATAGCTGTCATTTATAACTCTGCAGGTTTGTGAATTACAGTGCCCCTGAGCTCCTTTCTTCAACTCGCTTTCTTGTGACCTGGCCGCAACACCGCAGGATGGCTTCAGGCCCTAATCTGGTTCCGGCATGGCACGCTGAGCCTTTGGTTATTTCCTCTTCCTGGTGGGAAATGAGAGTTAAATTTGCCCGTCCAGACACCTCCAGCTAGCCTCTCATTGGTTCTCGCTATTCCTGTTCATCTTCCGCAGAAATTGCAAACTGGGCCAAACAGGATGTTAAAGGCGCTGACTTTTCAAGTGGGGAGAGTGTTAGTAAAGCGTCTGGAATGTTGCACCCGAGTACCAGGGGAGGAAAACTGAGACATATTTGAACACGTCTCCCGTTCACATGGTTGATCATACTTGGGTTCCACATGCATGTTTTAGCTGAAGGAAGAATACCTAAAACCTGGGTAGTTGAAACCCGTGGAATGGGTACCATGCAATATGACTTCAAAGGGTCTTCATTTGCTCACCGAACCTCTCCAATCCTATCACTGCTGCGTTTATGCCCCTGTACACATGCTTGATTCTGTTTCGGAGACATAGCAATCCATAGGTTTTAAGATACTTACTAGTCAGGTACATTCTTAGGCGTTTAATATGCGGTGTTGAGTCCATTTCGTTGAGCAAGGAGTAGCTCTTGTCTATTCCATATTTGGCTTAAGGAACTTTATCTGTGCTCATTTCAATCTCTGGTTTTATGCAGCACCCCAACTCACCTTTACCCTTAAGCAAGCATAAGTTGGTTTTCTAAATTTGAGACCCTGTTCTGTTCTGTAATTCAGTTCCTGTGTAGCCAAGTTTCCATTCCGTGTATTAGTGATATCTTATGATGTTTCCTTTTCTGTGTGACTTATTTCAGTTAGAATCATCGTACCTGAATCCACTCATTATGCTGCTACGGGCCTGATGACATAGATTTCATTGCTGAGTGATACTGAATTGTACATAAGTACCACAAGTTCTTTATCCATTTTTCACTTTCTGCGATGTTGAACTTCTACTGTAAACGAGGTTCTTGTAAACAGAGCCGTTCGAAACTTTGGGGTGGCTGTGTCTTTTTGATTTTAAATTCCCTAAGCTATAGGACCATAAGTGGAAGTGCCCTAGGCTCTGTTGCTTTGTTTTTTAGATGTTTCAGGAAACACCATACACTTCTCCCGAGTGGTTGTTGGCAATTTACATTCCGCCATTCAGCATAACAAGGCTCCCAGTTCTCCATGGCCTGTCCTGCCTTTCTGGATTTTACACTTTTTTCAGATGGCCCTTTTGACCGGGGGGAAGTGAGACTTCATTGTAGTGCAGATTTCCTTTGCAAGCTTGCTTGGTTGGCCAAAAAGGGCGTATGCGTTTTTTCCTGAATATATTCAGGAAAAAACGCATACGCCCTTTTTGGCCAAGTGCATCATTGTGGACGTTCTGCCTCTTTTCCTATGCTTTCAATGCAATTCCAGTCTACCTCCTGAAATCGGTTTCCTGCAATTCTGCCCCGCTTTCAAGTCCTCTTGGCAGCCTTACTTCAGTCTATTTTTGGACGATAGCTGTCATTTATAACTCTGCAGGTTTGTGAATTACAGTGCCCCTGAGCTCCTTTCTTCAACTCGCTTTCTTTTGAGCTGGCCGCAACACCGCAGGATGGCTTCAGGCCCTAATCTGGTTCCGGCACGGCACGCTGAGCCTTTGGTTATTTCCTCTTCCTGGTGGGAAATGAGAGTTAAATTTGCCCGTCCAGACACCTCCAGCTAGCCTCTCATTGGTTCTCGCTATTCCTGTTCATCTTCCGCAGAAATTGCAAACTGGGCCAAACAGGAGGTTAAAGGCGCTGACTTTTCAAGTGGGGAGAGTGTTAGTAAAGCGTCTGGAATGTTGCACCCGAGTACCAGGGGAGGAAAACTGAGACATATTTGAACACGTCTCCCGTTCACATGGTTGATCATACTTGGGTTCCACATGCATGTTTTAGCTGAAGGAAGAATACCTAAAACCTGGGTAGTTGAAACCCGTGGAATGGGTACCATGCAATATGACTTCAAAGGGTCTTCATTTGCTCACCGCACCTCTCCAATCCTATCACTGCTGCGTTTATGCCCCTATACACATGCTTGATTCTCTTTCGGAGACATAGCAATCCATAGGTTTTAAGATACTTACTAGTCAGGTACATTCTTAGGCGTTTAATATGCGGTGTTGAGTCCATTTCGTTGAGCAAGGAGTAGCTCTTGTCTATTCCATATTTGGCTTAAGGAACTTTATCTGTGCTCATTTCAATCTCTGGTTTTATGCAGCACCCCAACTCACCTTTCCCCTTAAGCAAGCATAAGTTGGTTTTCTAAATTTAAGACCCTGTTCTGTTCTGTAATTCAGTTCCTGTGTAGCCAAGTTTACATTCCGTGTATTACTGATATCTTATGATGTTTCTTTTTCTGTGTGACTTATTTCAGTTAGAATCATCATACCTGAATCCACTCATTGTGCTGCTAAGGGCCTGATGACACAGATTTCATTGCTGAGTGATATTGCTTTGTAAGTAAATACCACAACTTCTTTATCCATTTTTCAATTTCTGCGATGTTGAACTTGTACTGTAAACGAGGTTCTTGTAAACAGAGCCATTCCAAACTTTGGGGTGGCTGTGTCTTTTTGATTTTAAATTCCCTAAGCTATAGGACCATAAGTGGAAGTGCCCTAGGCTCTGTTGCTTTGTTTTTTAGATGTTTCAGGAAACACCATACCCTTCTCCGGAGTGGTTGTTGGCAATTTACATCCCGCCCATCAGCATAACAAGGCTCCCAGTTCTCCATGGCCTGTCCTGCCTTTCTGGATTTTACACTTTTTTCAGATGGCCCTTTTGACCGGGGGGAAGTGAGACTTCATTGTAGTGCAGATTTCCTTTGCAAGCTTGCTTGGTTGGCCAAAAAGGGCGTATGCGTTTTTTCCTGAATATATTCAGGAAAAAACGCATACGCCCTTTTTGGCCAAGTGCATCATTGTGGACGTTCTGCCTCTTTTCCTATGCTTGCAATGCAATTCCAGTCTACCTCCTGAAATCGGTTTCCTGCAATTCTGCCCCGCTTTCAAGTCCTCTTGGCAGCCTTACTTCAGTCTATTTTTGGACGATAGCTGTCATTTATAACTCTGCAGGTTTGTGAATTACAGTGCCCCTGAGCTCCTTTCTTCAACTCGCTTTCTTTTGACCTGGCCGCAACACCGCAGGATGTCTTCAGGCCCTAATCTGGTTCTGGCATGGCACGCTGAGCCTTTGGTTAATTCCTCTTCCTGGTGGGAAATGAGAGTTAAATTTGCCCATCCAGACACCTCCAGCTAGTCTCTCATTGGTTCTCGCTATTCCTGTTCATCTTCCGCAGAAATTGCAAACTGGGCCAAACAGGAGGTTAAAGGGACTGACTCTCCAAGTGGGGAGAGTGTTAGTAAAGCGTCTGGAATGTTGCACCCGAGTACCAGGGTACGAAAACTGAGACATATTTGAACACGTCTCCCGATCACATGGTTGATCATACTCTAGGTTCCACATGCATGTTTTAGCTGAAGGAAGAATACCTTAAACCTGGGTAGTTGAAACCCGTGGAATGGGTACCATGCAATATGACTTCAAAGGGTCTTCATTTGCTCACCGAACCTCTCCAATCCTATCACTGCTGCGTTTATGCCCCTGTACACATGCTTGATTCTCTTTCGGAGACATAGCAATCCATAGGTTTTAAGATACTTACTAGTCAGGTACATTCTTAGGCGTTTAATATGCGGTGTTGAGTCCATTTCGTTGAGCAAGGAGTAGCTCTTGTCTATTCCATATTTGGCTTAAGGAACTTTATCTGTGCTCATTTCAATCTCTGGTTTTATGCAGCACCCCAACTCACCTTTCCCCTTAAGCAAGCATAAGTTGGTTTTCTAAATTTGAGACCCTGTTCTGTTCTGTAATTCAGTTCCTGTGTAGCCAAGTTTACATTCCGTGTATTACTGATATCTTATGATGTTTCTTTTTCTGTGTGACTTATTTCAGTTAGAATCATCATACCTGAATCCACTCATTGTGCTGCTAAGGGCCTGATGACACAGATTTCATTGCTGAGTGATATTGCTTTGTAAGTAAATACCACAACTTCTTTATCCATTTTTCAATTTCTGCGATGTTGAACTTGTACTGTAAACGAGGTTCTTGAAACAGAGCCGTTCCAAACTTTGGGGTGGCTGTGTCTTTTTTATTTTAAATTCCCTAAGCTATAGGACCATAAGTGGAAGTGCCCTAGGCTCTGTTGCTTTGTTTTTTAGATGTTTCAGGAAACACCATACACTTCTCCCGAGTGGTTGTTGGCAATTTACATCCCGCCCTTCAGCATAACAAGGCTCCCAGTTCTCCATGGCCTGTCCTGCCTTTCTGGATTTTACACTTTTTTCAGATGGCCCTTTTGACCGGGGGGAAGTGAGACTTCATTGTAGTGCAGATTTCCTTTGCAAGCTTGCTTGGTTGGCCAAAAAGGACGTATGCGTTTTTTCCTGAATATATTCAGGAAAAAACGCATACGTCCTTTTTGGCCAAGTGCATCATTGTGGACGTTCTGCCTCTTTTCCTATGCTTTCAATGCAATTCCAGTCTACCTCCTGAAATCGGTTTCCTCCAATTCTGCCCCGCTTTCAAGTCCTCTTGGCAGCCTTACTTCAGTCTATTTTTGGACGATAGCTGTCATTTATAACTCTGCAGGTTTGTGAATTACAGTGCCCCTGAGCTCCTTTCTTCAACTCGCTTTCTTGTGACCTGGCCGCAACACCGCAGGATGGCTTCAGGCCCTAATCTGGTTCCGGCACGGCACGCTGAGCCTTTGGTTAATTCCTCTTCCTGGTGGGAAATGAGAGTTAAATTTGCCCGTCCAGACACCTCCAGCTAGCCTCTCATTGGTTCTCGCTATTCCTGTTCATCTTCCGCAGAAATTGCAAACTGGGCCAAACAGGAGGTTAAAGGCGCTGACTTTTCAAGTGGGGAGAGTGTTAGTAAAGCGTCTGGAATGTTGCACCCGAGTACCAGGGGAGGAAAACTGAGACATATTTGAACATGTCTCCTGTTCACATGGTTGATCATACTTGGGTTCCACATGCATGTTTTAGCTGAAGGAAGAATACCTAAAACCTGGGTAGTTGAAACCCGTGGAATGGGTACCATGCAATATGACTTCAAAGGGTCTTCATTTGCTCACCGAACCTCTCCAATCCTATCACTGCTGCGTTTATGCCCCTGTACACATGCTTGATTCTCTTTCGGAGACGTAGCAATCCATAGGTTTTAAGATACTTACTAGTCAGGTACATTCTTAGGCGTTTAATATGCGGTGTTGAGTCCATTTCGTTGAGCAAGGAGTAGCTCTTGTCTATTCCATATTTGGCTTAAGGAACTTTATCTGTGCTCATTTCAATCTCTGGTTTTATGCAGCACTCCAACTCACCTTTCCACTTAAGCAAGCATAAGTTGGTTTTCTAAATTTGAGACCCTGTTCTGTTCTGTAATTCAGTTCCTGTGTAGCCAAGTTTACATTCCGTGTATTACTGATATCTTATGATGTTTCTTTTTCTGTGTGACTTATTTCAGTTAGAATCATCATACCTGAATCCACTCATTGTGCTGCTAAGGGCCTGATGACACAGATTTCATTGCTGAGTGATATTGCTTTGTAAGTAAATACCACAACTTCTTTATCCATTTTTCAATTTCTGCGATGTTGAACTTGTACTGTAAACGAGGTTCTTGAAACAGAGCCGTTCCAAACTTTGGGGTGGCTGTGTCTTTTTTATTTTAAATTCCCTAAGCTATAGGACCATAAGTGGAAGTGCCCTAGGCTCTGTTGCTTTGTTTTTTAGATGTTTCAGGAAACACCATACACTTCTCCCGAGTGGTTGTTGGCAATTTACATCCCGCCCATCAGCATAACAAGGCTCCCAGTTCTCCATGGCCTGTCCTGCCTTTCTGGATTTTACACTTTTTTCAGATGGCCCTTTTGACCGGGGGGAAGTGAGACTTCATTGTAGTGCAGATTTCCTTTGCAAGCTTGCTTGGTTGGCCAAAAAGGGCGTATGCGTTTTTTCCTGAATATATTCAGGAAAAAACGCATACGCCCTTTTTGGCCAAGTGCATCATTGTGGACGTTCTGCCTCTTCTCCTATGCTTTCAATGCAATTCCAGTCTACCTCCTGAAATCGGTTTCCTGCAATTCTGCCCCGCTTTCAAGTCCTCTTGGCAGCCTTACTTCAGTCTATTTTTGGACGATAGCTGTCATTTATAACTCTGCAGGTTTGTGAATTACAGTGCCCCTGAGCTGCTTTCTTCAACTCGCTTTCTTGTGACCTGGCCGCAACACCGCAGGATGGCTTCAGGCCCTAATCTGGTTCTGGCACGGCACGCTGAGCCTTTGGTTAATTCCTCTTCCTGGTGGGAAATGAGAGTTAAATTTGCCCATCCAGACACCTCCAGCTAGTCTCTCACTGGTTCTCGCTATTCCTGTTCATCTTCCACAGAAATTGCAAACTGGGCCAAACAGGAGGTTAAAGGGACTGACTCTCCAAGTGGGGAGAGTGTTAGTAAAGCGTCTGGAATGTTGCACCCGAGTACCAGGGTACGAAACTGAGACATATTTGAACACGTCTCCCGATGACATGGTTGATCATACTCTAGGTTCCACATGCATGTTTTAGCTGAAGGAAGAATACCTTAAACCTGGGTAGTTGAAACCCGTGGAATGGGTACCATGCAATATGACTTCAAAGGGTCTTCATTTGCTCACCGAACCTCTCCAATCCTATCACTGCTGCGTTTATGCCCCTGTACACATGCTTGATTCTCTTTCGGAGACATAGCAATCCATAGGTTTTAAGATACTTACTAGTCAGGTACATTCTTAGGCATTTAATATGCGGTGTTGAGTCCATTTCGTTGAGCAAGGAGTAGCTCTTGTCTATTCCATATTTGGCTTAAGGAACTTTATCTGTGCTCATTTCAATCTCTGGTTTTATGCAGCACCCCAACTCACCTTTACCCTTAAGCAAGCATAAGTTGGTTTTCTAAATTTGAGACCCTGTTCTGTTCTGTAATTCAGTTCCTGTGTAGCCAAGTTTCCATTCCGTGTATTAGTGATATCTTCTGATGTTTCTTTTTCTGTGTGAATTATTTCAGTTAGAATCATCGTACCTGAATCCACTCATTATGCTGCTACGGGCCTGATGACATAGATTTCATTGCTGAGTGATACTACATTGTACGTAAGTACCACAAGTTCTTTATCCATTTTTCACTTTCTGCGATGTTGAACTTCTACTGTAAACGAGGTTCTTGTAAACAGAGCCGTTCGAAACTTTGGGGTGGCTGTGTCTTTTTGATTTTAAATTCCCTAAGCTATAGGACCATAAGTGGAAGTGCCCTAGGCTCTGTTGCTTTGTTTTTTAGATGTTTCAGGAAACACCATACACTTCTCCCGAGTGTTTGTTGGCAATTTACATCCCGCCCTTCAGCATAACAAGGCTCCCAGGTCTCCATGGCCTGTCCTGCCTTTCTGGATTTTACACTTTTTTCAGATGGCCCTTTTGACCGAGGGGAAGTGAGACTTCATTGTAGTGCAGTTTTCCTTTGCAAGCTTGCTTGGTTGGCCAAAAAGGGCGTATGCGTTTTTTCCTGAATATATTCAGGAAAAAACGCATACGCCCTTTTTGGCCAAGTGCATCATTGTGGACGTTCTGCCTCTTTTCCTATGCTTTCAATGCAATTCCAGTCTACCTCCTGAAATCGGTTTCCTGCAATTCTGCCCCGCTTTCAAGTCCTCTTGGCAGCCTTACTTCAGTCTATTTTTGGACGATAGCTGTCATTTATAACTCTGCAGGTTTGTGAATTACAGTGCCCCTGAGCTCCTTTCTTCAACTCGCTTTCTTTTGAGCTGGCCGCAACACCGCAGGATGGCTTCAGGCCCTAATCTGGTTCCGGCACGGCACGCTGAGCCTTTGGTTATTTCCTCTTCCTGGTGGGAAATGAGAGTTAAATTTGCCCGTCCAGACACCTCCAGCTAGCCTCTCATTGGTTCTCGCTATTCCTGTTCATCTTCCGCAGAAATTGCAAACTGGGACAAACAGGAGGTTAAAGGCGCTGACTTTCCAAGTGGGGAGAGTGTTAGTAAAGCGTCTGGAATGTTGCACCCGAGTACCAGGGTACGAAAACTGAGACATATTTGAACACGTCTCCCGTTCACATGGTTGATCATACTTGGGTTCCACATGCATGTTTTAGCTGAAGGAAGAATACCTAAAACCTGGGTAGTTGAAACCCGTGTAATGGGTACCATGCAATATGACTTCAAAGGGTCTTCATTTGCTCACCGAACCTCTCCAATCCTATCACTGCTGCGTTTATGCCCCTGTACACATGCTTGATTCTGTTTCGGAGACATAGCAATCCATAGGTTTTAAGATACTTACTAGTCAGGTACATTCTTAGGCGTTTAATATGCGGTGTTGAGTCCATTTCGTTGAGCAAGGAGTAGCTCTTGTCTATTCCATATTTGGCTTAAGGAACTTTATCTGTGCTCATTTCAATCTCTGGTTTTATGCAGCACCCCAACTCACCTTTCCCCTTAAGCAAGCATAAGTTGGTTTTCTAAATTTGAGACCCTGTTCTGTTCTGTAATTCAGTTCCTGTGTAGCCAAGTTTACATTCCGTGTATTACTGATATCTTATGATGTTTCTTTTTCTGTGTGACTTATTTCAGTTAGAATCATCGTACCTGAATCCACTCATTATGCTGCTAAGGGCCTGATGACATAGATTTCATTGCTGAGTGATACTGCATTGTACGTAAGTACCACAAGTTCTTTATCCATTTTTCACTTTCTGCGATGTTGAACTTCTACTGTAAACGAGGTTCTTGTAAACAGAGCCGTTCGAAACTTTGGGGTGGCTGTGTCTTTTTGATTTTAAATTCCCTAAGCTATAGGACCATAAGTGGAAGTGCCCTAGGCTCTGTTGCTTTGTTTTTTAGATGTTTCAGGAAACACCATACACTTCTCCCGAGTGTTTGTTGGCAATTTACATCCCGCCCTTCAGCATAACAAGGCTCCCAGGTCTCCATGGCCTGTCCTGCCTTTCTGGATTTTACACTTTTTTCAGATGGCCCTTTTGACCGGGGGGAAGTGAGACTTCATTGTAGTGCAGTTTTCCTTTGCAAGCTTGCTTGGTTGGCCAAAAAGGGCGTATGCGTTTTTTCCTGAATATATTCAGGAAAAAACGCATACGCCCTTTTTGGCCAAGTGCATCATTGTGGACGTTCTCCCTCTTTTCCTATGCTTTCAATGCAATTCCAGTCTACCTCCTGAAATCGGTTTCCTGCAATTCTGCCCCGCTTTCAAGTCCTCTTGGCAGCCTTACTTCAGTCTATTTTTGGACGATAGCTGTCATTTATAACTCTGCAGGTTTGTGAATTACAGTGCCCCTGAGCTCCTTTCTTCAACTCGCTTTCTTTTGAGCTGGCCGCAACACCGCAGGATGGCTTCAGGCCCTAATCTGGTTCCGGCACGGCACGCTGAGCCTTTGGTTAATTCCTCTTCCTGGTGGGAAATGAGAGTTAAATTTGCCCATCCAGACACCTCCAGCTAGTGTCTCATTGGTTCTCGCTATTCCTGTTCATCTTCCACAGAAATTGCAAACTGGGCCAAACAGGAGGTTAAAGGGACTGACTCTCCAAGTGGGGAGAGTGTTAGTAAAGCGTCTGGAATGTTGCACCCGAGTACCAGGGTACGAAAACTGAGACATATTTGAACACGTCTCCCGATCACATGGTTGATCATACTCTAGGTTCCACATGCATGTTTTAGCTGAAGGAAGAATACCTTAAACCTGGGTAGTTGAAACCCGTGGAATGGGTACCATGCAATATGACTTCAAAGGGTCTTCATTTGCTCACCGAACCTCTCCAATCCTATCACTGCTGCGTTTATGCCCCTGTACACATGCTTGATTCTCTTTCGGAGACATAGCAATCCATAGGTTTTAAGATACTTACTAGTCAGGTACATTCTTAGGCATTTAATATGCGGTGTTGAGTCCATTTCGTTGAGCAAGGAGTAGCTCTTGTCTATTCCATATTTGGCTTAAGGAACTTTATCTGTGCTCATTTCAATCTCTGGTTTTATGCAGCACCCCAACTCACCTTTCCCCTTAAGCAAGCATAAGTTGGTTTTCTAAATTTGAGACCCTGTTCTGTTCTGTAATTCAGTTCCTGTGTAGCCAAGTTTCCATTCCGTGTATTAGTGATATCTTATGATGTTTCTTTTTCTGTGTGACTTATTTCAGTTAGAATCATCGTACCTGAATCCACTCATTATGCTGCTACGGGCCTGATGACATAGATTTCATTGCTGAGTGATACTGCATTGTACGTAAGTACCACAAGTTCTTTATCCATTTTTCACTTTCTGCGATGTTGAACTTCTACTGTAAACGAGGTTCTTGTAAACAGAGCTGTTCGAAACTTTGGGGTGGCTGTGTCTTTTTGATTTTAAATTCCCTAAGCTATAGGACCATAAGTGGAAGTGCCCTAGGCTCTGTTGCTTTGTTTTTTAGATGTTTCAGGAAACACCATACACTTCTCCCGAGTGTTTGTTGGCAATTTACATCCCGCCCTTCAGCATAACAAGGCTCCCAGTTCTCCATGGCCTGTCCTGCCTTTCTGGATTTTACACTTTTTTCAGATGGCCCTTTTGACCGGCGGGAAGTGAGACTTCATTGTAGTGCAGATTTCCTTTGCAAGCTTGCTTGGTTGGCCAAAAAGGGCGTATGCGTTTTTTCCTGAATATATTCAGGAAAAAACGCATACGCCCTTTTTGGCCAAGTGCATCATTGTGGACGTTCTGCCTCTTTTCCTATGCTTTCAATGCAATTCCAGTCTACCTCCTGAAATCGGTTTCCTGCAATTCTGCCCCGCTTTCAAGTCCTCTTGGCAGCCTTACTTCAGTCTATTTTTGGACGATAGCTGTCATTTATAACTCTGCAGGTTTGTGAATTACAGTGCCCCTGAGCTCCTTTCTTCAACTCGCTTTCTTTTGAGCTGGCCGCAACACCGCAGGATGGCTTCAGGCCCTAATCTGGTTCCGGCACGGCACGCTGAGCCTTTGGTTATTTCCTCTTCCTGGTGGGAAATGAGAGTTAAATTTGCCCGTCCAGACACCTCCAGCTAGCCTCTCATTGGTTCTCGCTATTCCTGTTCATCTTCCGCAGAAATTGCAAACTGGGACAAACAGGAGGTTAAAGGCGCTGACTTTCCAAGTGGGGAGAGTGTTAGTAAAGCGTCTGGAATGTTGCACCCGAGTACCAGGGGAGGAAAACTGAGACATATTTGAACACGTCTCCCGTTCACATGGTTGATCATACTTGGGTTCCACATGCATGTTTTAGCTGAAGGAAGAATACCTAAAACCTGGGTAGTTGAAACCCGTGGAATGGGTACCATGCAATATGACTTCAAAGGGTCTTCATTTGCTCACCGAACCTCTCCAATCCTATCACTGCTGCGTTTATGCCCCTGTACACATGCTTGATTCTGTTTCGGAGACATAGCAATCCATAGGTTTTAAGATACTTACTAGTCAGGTACATTCTTAGGCGTTTAATATGCGGTGTTGAGTCCATTTCGTTGAGCAAGGAGTAGCTCTTGTCTATTCCATATTTGGCTTAAGGAACTTTATCTGTGCTCATTTCAATCTCTGGTTTTATGCAGCACCCCAACTCACCTTTCCCCTTAAGCAAGCATAAGTTGGTTTTCTAAATTTGAGACCCTGTTCTGTTCTGTAATTCAGTTCCTGTGTAGCCAAGTTTACATTCCGTGTATTACTGATATCTTATGATGTTTCTTTTTCTGTGTGACTTATTTCAGTTAGAATCATCATACCTGAATCCACTCATTGTGCTGCTAAGGGCCTGATGACACAGATTTCATTGCTGAGTGATATTGCTTTGTAAGTAAATACCACAACTTCTTTATCCATTTTTCAATTTCTGCGATGTTGAACTTGTACTGTAAACGAGGTTCTTGTAAACAGAGCCGTTCCAAACTTTGGGGTGGCTGTGTCTTTTTGATTTTAAATACCCTAAGCTATAGGACCATAAGTGGAAGTGCCCTAGGCTCTGTTGCTTTGTTTTTTAGATGTTTCAGGAAACACCATACACTTCTCCCGAGTGGTTGTTGGCAATTTACATCCCGCCCATCAGCATAACAAGGCTCCCAGTTCTCCATGGCCTGTCCTGCCTTTCTGGATTTTACACTTTTTTCAGATGGCCCTTTTGACCGGGGGGAAGTGAGACTTCATTGTAGTGCAGATTTCTTTTGCAAGCTTGCTTGGTTGGCCAAAAAGGGCGTATGCGTTTTTTCCTGAATATATTCAGGAAAAAACGCATACGCCCTTTTTGGCCAAGTGCATCATTGTGGACGTTCTGCCTCTTTTCCTATGCTTGCAATGCAATTCCAGTCTACCTCCTGAAATCGGTTTCCTGCAATTCTGCCCCGCTTTCAAGTCCTCTTGGCAGCCTTACTTCAGTCTATTTTTGGACGATAGCTGTCATTTATAACTCTGCAGGTTTGTGAATTACAGTGCCCCTGAGCTCCTTTCTTCAACTCGCTTTCTTGTGACCTGGCCGCAACACCGCAGGATGGCTTCAGGCCCTAATCTGGTTCTGGCACGGCACGCTGAGCCTTTGGTTAATTCCTCTTCCTGGTGGGAAATGAGACTTAAATTTGCCCATCCAGACACCTCCAGCTAGTCTCTCATTGGTTCTCGCTATTCCTGTTCATCTTCCACAGAAATTGCAAACTGGGCCAAACAGGAGGTTAAAGGGACTGACTCTCCAAGTGGGGAGAGTGTTAGTAAAGCGTCTGGAATGTTGCACCCGAGTACCAGGGTACGAAAACTGAGACATATTTGAACACGTCTCCCGATCACATGGTTGATCATACTCTAGGTTCCACATGCATGTTTTAGCTGAAGGCAGAATACCTTAAACCTGGGTAGTTGAAACCCGTGGAATGGGTACCATGCAATATGACTTCAAAGGGTCTTCATTTGCTCACCGAACCTCTCCAATCCTATCACTGCTCCGTTTATGCCCCTGTACACATGCTTGATTCTCTTTCGGAGACATAGCAATCCATAGGTTTTAAGATACTTACTAGTCAGGTACATTCTTAGGCATTTAATATGCGGTGTTGAGTCCATTTCGTTGAGCAAGGAGTAGCTCTTGTCTATTCCATATTTGGCTTAAGGAACTTTATCTGTGCTTATTTCAATCTCTGGTTTTATGCAGCACCCCAACTCACCTTTCCCCTTAAGCAAGCATAAGTTGGTTTTCTAAATTTGAGACCCTGTTCTGTTCTGTAATTCAGTTCCTGTGTAGCCAAGTTTCCATTCCGTGTATTAGTGATATCTTATGATGTTTCTTTTTCTGTGTGACTTATTTCAGTTAGAATCATCGTACCTGAATCCACTCATTATGCTGCTACGGGCCTGATGACATAGATTTCATTGCTGAGTGATACTGCATTGTACGTAAGTACCACAAGTTCTTTATCCATTTTTCAATTTCTGCGATGTTGAACTTCTACTGTAAACGAGGTTCTTGTAAACAGAGCCGTTCGAAACTTTGGGGTGGCTGTGTCTTTTTGATTTTAAATTCCCTAAGCTATAGGACCATAAGTGGAAGTGCCCTAGGCTCTGTTGCTTTGTTTTTTAGATGTTTCAGGAAACACCATACACTTCTCCCGAGTGTTTGTTGGCAATTTACATCCTGCCCTTCAGCATAACAAGGCTCCCAGTTCTCCATGGCCTGTCCTGCCTTTCTGTATTTTACACTTTTTTCAGATGGCCCTTTTGACGGGGGGGAAGTGAGACTTCATTGTAGTGCAGATTTCCTTTGCAAGCTTGCTTGGTTGGCCAAAAAGGGCGTATGCGTTTTTTCCTGAATATATTCAGGAAAAAACGCATACGCCCTTTTTGGCCAAGTGCATCATTGTGGACGTTCTGCCTCTTTTCCTATGCTTGCAATGCAATTCCAGTCTACCTCCTGAAATCGGTTTCCTGCAATTCTGCCCCGCTTTCAAGTCCTCTTGGCAGCCTTACTTCAGTCTATTTTTGGACGATAGCTGTCATTTATAACTCTGCAGGTTTGTGAATTACAGTGCCCCTGAGCTCCTTTCTTCAACTCGCTTTCTTGTGACCTGGCCGCAACACCGCAGGATGTCTTCAGGCCCTAATCTGGTTCTGGCACGGCACGCTGAGCCTTTGGTTAATTCCTCTTCCTGGTGGGAAATGAGAGTTAAATTTGCCCATCCAGACACCTCCAGCTAGCCTCTCATTGGTTCTCGCTATTCCTGTTCATCTTCCGCAGAAATTGCAAACTGGGCCAAACAGGAGGTTAAAGGCGCTGACTTTCCAAGTGGGGAGAGTGTTAGTAAAGCGTCTGGAATGTTGCACCCGAGTACCAGGGTACGAAAACTGAGACATATTTGAACACGTCTCCCGATCACATGGTTGATCATACTCTAGGTTCCACATGCATGTTTTAGCTGAAGGAAGAATACCTTAAACCTGGGTAGTTGAAACCCGTGGAATGGGTACCATGCAATATGACTTCAAAGGGTCTTCATTTGCTCACCGAACCTCTCCAATCCTATCACTGCTGCGTTTATGCCCCTGTACACATGCTTGATTCTCTTTCGGAGACATAGCAATCCATAGGTTTTAAGATACTTACTAGTCAGGTACATTCTTAGGCATTTAATATGCGGTGTTGAGTCCATTTCGTTGAGCAAGGAGTAGCTCTTGTCTATTCCATATTTGGCTTAAGGAACTTTATCTGTGCTCATTTCAATCTCTGGTTTTATGCAGCACCCCAACTCACCTTTCCCCTTAAGCAAGCATAAGTTGGTTTTCTAAATTTGAGACCCTGTTCTGTTCTGTAATTCAGTTCCTGTGTAGCCAAGTTTACATTCCGTGTATTAGTGATATTTTATGATGTTTCTTTTTCTGTGTGACTTATTTCAGTTAGAATCATCGTACCTGAATCCACTCATTATGCTGCTACCGGCCTGATGACATAGATTTCATTGCTGAGTGATACTGCATTGTACGTAAGTACCACAAGTTCTTTATCCATTTTTCAATTTCTGCGATGTTGAACTTCTACTGTAAACGAGGTTCTTGTAAACAGAGCCGTTCGAAACTTTGGGGTGGCTGTGTCTTTTTGATTTTAAATTCCCTAAGCTATAGGACCATAAGTGGAAGTGCCCTAGGCTCTGTTGCTTTGTTTTTTAGATGTTTCAGGAAACACCATACACTTCTCCTGAGTGTTTGTTGGCAATTTACATCCCGCCCTTCAGCATAACAAGGCTCCCAGTTCTCCATGGCCTGTCCTGCCTTTCTGGATTTTACACTTTTTTCAGATGGCCCTTATGACCGGGGGGAAGTGAGACTTCATTGTAGTGCAGATTTCCTTTGCAAGCTTGCTTGGTTGGCCAAAAAGGGCGTATGCGTTTTTTCCTGAATATATTCAGGAAAAAACGCATACGCCCTTTTTGGCCAAGTGCATCATTGTGGACGTTCTGCCTCTTTTCCTATGCTTTCAATGCAATTCCAGTCTACCTCCTGAAATCGGTTTCCTGCAATTCTGCCCCGCTTTCAAGTCCTCTTGGCAGCCTTACTTCAGTCTATTTTTGGACGATAGCTGTCATTTATAACTCTGCAGGTTTGTGAATTACAGTGCCCCTGAGCTCCTTTCTTCAACTCGCTTTCTTGTGAGCTGGCCGCAACACCGCAGGATGTCTTCAGGCCCTAATCTGGTTCTGGCACGGCATGCTGAGCCTTTGGTTAATTCCTCTTCCTGGTGGGAAATGAGAGTTAAATTTGCCCATCCAGACACCTCCAGCTAGTCTCTCATTGGTTCTCGCTATTCCTGTTCATCTTCCACAGAAATTGCAAACTTGGCCAAACAGGAGGTTAAAGGCGCTGACTTTCCAAGTGGGGAGAGTGTTAGTAAAGCGTCTGGAATGTTGCACCCGAGTACCAGGGGAGGAAAACTGAGACATATTTGAACACGTCTCCCGTTCACATGGTTGATCATACTTGGGTTCCACATGCATGTTTTAGCTGAAGGAAGAATACCTAAAACCTGGGTAGTTGAAACCCGTGGAATGGGTACCATGCAATATGACTTCAAAGGGTCTTCATTTGCTCACCGAACCTCTCCAGTCCTATCACTGCTGCGTTTATGCCCCTGTACACATGCTTGATTCTGTTTCGGAGACATAGCAATCCATAGGTTTTAAGATACTTACTAGTCAGGTACATTCTTAGGCGTTTAATATGCGGTGTTGAGTCCATTTCGTTGAGCAAGGAGTAGCTCTTGTCTATTCCATATTTGGCTTAAGGAACTTTATCTGTGCTCATTTCAATCTCTGGTTTTATGCAGCACCCCAACTCACCTTTCCCCTTAAGCAAGCATAAGTTGGTTTTCTAAATTTGAGACCCTGTTCTGTTCTGTAATTCAGTTCCTGTGTAGCCAAGTTTACATTCCATGTATTACTGATATCTTATGATGTTTCTTTTTCTGTGTGACTTATTTCAGTTAGAATCATCATACCTGAATCCACTCATTGTGCTGCTAAGGGCCTGATGACACAGATTTCATTGCTGAGTGATATTGCTTTGTAAGTAAATACCACAACTTCTTTATCCATTTTTCAATTTCTGCGATGTTGAACTTGTACTGTAAACGAGGTTCTTGTAAACAGAGCCGTTCCAAACTTTGGGGTGGCTGTGTCTTTTTGATTTTAAATTCCCTAAGCTATAGGACCATAAGTGGAAGTGCCCTAGGCTCTGTTGCTTTGTTTTTTAGATGTTTCAGGAAACACCATACACTTCTCCGGAGTGCTTGTTGGCAATTTACATCCCGCCCATCAGCATAACAAGGCTCCCAGTTCTCCATGGCCTGTCCTGCCTTTCTGGATTTTACACTTTTTTCAGATGGCCCTTTTGACCGGGGGGAAGTGAGACTTCATTGTAGTGCAGATTTCCTTTGCAAGCTTGCTTGGTTGGCCAAAAAGGGCGTATGCGTTTTTTCCTGAATATATTCAGGAAAAAACGCATACGCCCTTTTTGGCCAAGTGCATCATTGTGGACGTTCTGCCTCTTTTCCTATGCTTGCAATGCAATTCCAGTCTACCTCCTGAAATCGGTTTCCTGCAATTCTGCCCCGCTTTCAAGTCCTCTTGGCAGCCTTACTTCAGTCTATTTTTGGACGATAGCTGTCATTTATAACTCTGCAGGTTTGTGAATTACAGTGCCCCTGAGCTCCTTTCTTCAACTCGCTTTCTTGTGACCTGGCCGCAACACCGCAGGATGTCTTCAGGCCCTAATCTGGTTCTGGCACGGCACGCTGAGCCTTTGGTTAATTCCTCTTCCTGGTGGGAAATGAGAGTTAAATTTGCCCATCCAGACACCTCCAGCTAGTCTCTCATTGGTTCTCGCTATTCCTGTTCATCTTCCACAGAAATTGCAAACTGGGCCAAACAGGAGGTTAAAGGGACTGACTCTCCAAGTGGGGAGAGTGTTAGTAAAGCGTCTGGAATGTTGCACCCGAGTACCAGGGTACGAAAACTGAGACATATTTGAACACGTCTCCCGATGACATGGTTGATCATACTCTAGGTTCCACATGCATGTTTCAGCTGAAGGAAGAATACCTTAAACCTGGGTAGTTGAAACCCGTGGAATGGGTACCATGCAATATGACTTCAAAGGGTCTTCATTTGCTCACCGAACCTCTCCAATCCTATCACTGCTGCGTTTATGCCCCTGTACACATGCTTGATTCTCTTTCGGAGACATAGCAATCCATAGGTTTTAAGATACTTACTAGTCAGGTACATTCTTAGGCATTTAATATGCGGTGTTGAGTCCATTTCGTTGAGCAAGGAGTAGCTCTTGTCTATTCCATATTTGGCTTAAGGAACTTTATCTGTGCTCATTTCAATCTCTGGTTTTATGCAGCACGCCAACTCACCTTTCCCCTTAAGCAAGCATAAGTTGGTTTTCTAAATTTGAGACCCTGTTCTGTTCTGTAATTCAGTTCCTGTGTAGCCAAGTTTACATTCCGTGTATTAGTGATATCTTATGATGTTTCTTTTTCTGTGTGACTTATTTCAGTTAGAATCATCGTACCTGAATCCACTCATTATGCTTCTATGGGCCTGATGACATAGATTTCATTGCTGAGTGATACTGCATTGTACGTAAGTACCACAAGTTCTTTATCCATTTTTCACTTTCTGCGATGTTGAACTTCTACTGTAAACGAGGTTCTTGTAAACAGAGCCGTTCGAAACTTTGGGGTGGCTGTGTCTTTTTGATTTTAAATTCCCTAAGCTATAGGACCATAAGTGGAAGTGCCCTAGGCTCTGTTGCTTTGTTTTTTAGATGTTTCAGGAAACACCATACACTTCTCCCGAGTGTTTGTTGGCAATTTACATCCCGCCCTTCAGCATAACAAGGCTCCCAGTTCTCAATGGCCTGTCCTGCCTTTCTGGATTTTACACTTTTTTCAGATGGCCCTTTTGACCGGGGGGAAGTGAGACTTCATTGTAGTGCAGATTTCCTTTGCAAGCTTGCTTGGTTGGCCAAAAAGGGCGTATGCGTTTTTTCCTGAATATATTCAGGAAAAAACGCATACGCCCTTTTTGGCCAAGTGCATCATTGTGGACGTTCTGCCTCTTTTCCTATGCTTTCAATGCAATTCCAGTCTACCTCCTGAAATCGGTTTCCTGCAATTCTGCCCCGCTTTCAAGTCCTCTTGGCAGCCTTACTTCAGTCTATTTTTGGACGATAGCTGTCATTTATAACTCTGCAGGTTTGTGAATTACAGTGCCCCTGAGCTCCTTTCTTCAACTCGCTTTCTTTTGAGCTGGCCGCAACACCGCAGGATGGCTTCAGGCCCTAATCTGGTTCCGGCACGGCACGCTGAGCCTTTGGTTATTTCCTCTTCCTGGTGGGAAATGAGAGTTAAATTTGCCCGTCCAGACACCTCCAGCTAGCCTCTCATTGGTTCTCGCTATTCCTGTTCATCTTCCGCAGAAATTGCAAACTGGGACAAACAGGAGGTTAAAGGCGCTGACTTTCCAAGTGGGGAGAGTGTTAGTAAAGCGTCTGGAATGTTGCACCCGAGTACCAGGGGAGGAAAACTGAGACATATTTGAACACGTCTCCCGTTCACATGGTTGATCATACTTGGGTTCCACATGCATGTTTTAGCTGAAGGAAGAATACCTAAAACCTGGGTAGTTGAAACCCGTGGAATGGGTACCATGCAATATGACTTCAAAGGGTCTTCATTTGCTCACCGAACCTCTCCAATCCTATCACTGCTGCGTTTATGCCCCTGTACACATGCTTGATTCTGTTTCGGAGACATAGCAATCCATAGGTTTTAAGATACTTACAAGTCAGGTACATTCTTAGGAGTTTAATATGCGGTGTTGAGTCCATTTCGTTGAGCAAGGAGTAGCTCTTGTCTATTCCATATTTGGCTTAAGGAACTTTATCTGTGCTCATTTCAATCTCTGGTTTTATGCAGCACCCCAACTCACCTTTCACCTTAAGCAAGCATAAGTTGGTTTTCTAAATTTGAGACCCTGTTCTGTTCTGTAATTCAGTTCCTGTGTAGCCAAGTTTACATTCCGTGTATTACTGATATCTTATGATGTTTCTTTTTCTGTGTGACTTATTTCAGTTAGAATCATCATACCTGAATCCACTCATTGTGCTGCTCATGGCCTGATGACACAGATTTCATTGCTGAGTGATATTGCTTTGTAAGTAAATACCACAACTTCTTTATCCATTTTTCAATTTCTGTGATGTTGAACTTGTACTGTAAACGAGGTTCTTGTAAACAGAGGCGTCCCAAACTTTGGGGTGGCTGTGTCTTTTTGATTTTAAATTCCCTAAGCTATAGGACCATAAGTGGAAGTGCCCTAGGCTCTGTTGCTTTGTTTTTTAGATGTTTCAGGAAACACCATACACTTCTCCCGAGTGGTTGTTGGCAATTTACATCCCGCCCATCAGCATAACAAGGCTCCCAGTTCTCCATGGCCTGTCCTGCCTTTCTGGATTTTACACTTTTTTCAGATGGCCCTTTTGACCGGGGGGAAGTGAGACTTCATTGTAGTGCAGATTTCCTTTGCAAGCTTGCTTGGTTGGCCAAAAAGGGCGTATGCGTTTTTTCCTGAATATATTCAGGAAAAAACGCATACGCCCTTTTTGGCCAAGTGCATCATTGTGGACGTTCTGCCTCTTTTCCTATGCTTGCAATGCAATTCCAGTCTACCTCCTGAAATCGGTTTCCTGCAATTCTGCCCCGCTTTCAAGTCCTCTTGGCAGCCTTACTTCAGTCTATTTTTGGACGATAGCTGTCATTTATAACTCTGCAGGTTTGTGAATTACAGTGCCCCTGAGCTCCTTTCTTCAACTCGCTTTCTTTTGAGCTGGCCGCAACACCGCAGGATGTCTTCAGGCCCTAATCTGGTTCTGGCACGGCACGCTGAGCCTTTGGTTAATTCCTCTTCCTGGTGGGAAATGAGAGTTAAATTTGCCCATCCAGACACCTCCAGCTAGTCTCTCATTGGTTCTCGCTATTCCTGTTCATCTTCCACAGAATTTGCAAACTGGGCCAAACAGGAGGTTAAAGGGACTGACTCTCCAAGTGGGGAGAGTGTTAGTAAAGCGTCTGGAATGTTGCACCCGAGTACCAGGTTACAAAAACTGAGACATATTTGAACACGTCTCCCGATCACATGGTTGATCATACTCTAGGTTCCACATGCATGTTTTAGCTGAAGGAAGAATACCTTAAACCTGGGTAGTTGAAACCCGTGGAATGGGTACCATGCAATATGAATTCATAGGGTCTTCATTTGCTCACCGAACTTCTCCAATCCTATCACTGCTGCGTTTATGCCCCTGTACACATGCTTGATTCTCTTTCGGAGACATAGCAATCCATAGGTTTTAAGATACTTACTAGTCAGGTACATTCTTAGGCATTTAATATGCGGTGTTGAGTCCATTTCGTTGAGCAAGGAGTAGCTCTTGTCTATTCCATATTTGGCTTAAGGAACTTTATCTGTGCTCATTTCAATCTCTGGTTTTATGCAGCACCCCAACTCACCTTTCCCCTTAAGCAAGCATAAGTTGGTTTTCTAAATTTGAGACCCTGTTCTGTTCTGTAATTCAGTTCCTGTGTAGCCAAGTTTACATTCCGTGTATTAGTGATATCTTATGATGTTTCTTTTTCTGTGTGACTTATTTCAGTTAGAATCATCGTACCTGAATCCACTCATTATGCTGCTACGGGCCTGATGACATAGATTTCATTGCTGAGTGATACTGCATTGTACGTAAGTACCACAAGTTCTTTATCCATTTTTCACTTTCTGCGATGTTGAACTTCTACTGTAAACGAGGTTCTTGTAAACAGAGCCGTTCGAAACTTTGGGGTGGCTGTGTCTTTTTGATTTTAAATTCCCTAAGCTATAGGACCATAAGTGGAAGTGCCCTAGGCTCTGTTGCTTTGTTTTTTAGATGTTTCAGGAAACACCATACACTTCTCCCGAGTGTCTGTTGGCAATTTACATCCCGCCCTTCAGCATAACAAGGCTCCCAGTTCTCCATGGCCTGTCCTGCCTTTCTGGATTTTACACTTTTTTCAGATGGCCCTTTTGACCGGGGGGAAGTGAGACTTCATTGTAGTGCAGATTTCCTTTGCAAGTTGCTTGGTTGGCCAAAAAGGGCGTATGCGTTTTTTCCTGAATATATTCAGGAAAAAACGCATACGCCCTTTTTGGCCAAGTGCATCATTGTGGACGTTCTGCCTCTTTTCCTATGCTTGCAATGCAATTCCAGTCTACCTCCTGAAATCGGTTTCCTGCAATTCTGCCCCACTTTCAAGTCCTCTTGGCAGCCTTACTTCAGTCTATTTTTGGACGATAGCTGTCATTTATAACTCTGCAGGTTTGTGAATTACAGTGCCCCTGAGCTCCTTTCTTCAACTCGCTTTCTTGTGAGCTGGCCGCAACACCGCAGGATGGCTTCAGGCCCTAATCTGGTTCCGGCACGGCACGCTGAGCCTTTGGTTAATTCCTCTTCCTGGTGGGAAATGAGAGTTAAATTTGCCCGTCCAGACACCTCCAGCTAGTCTCTCATTGGTTCTCGCTATTCCTGTTCATCTTCCACAAAAATTGCAAACTGGGCCAAACAGGAGGTTAAAGGGACTGACTCTCCAAGTGGGGAGAGTGTTAGTAAAGCGTCTGGAATGTTGCACCCGAGTACCAGGGTACAAAAACTGAGACATATTTGAACACGTCTCCCGATCACATGGTTGATCATACTCTAGGTTCCACATGCATGTTTTAGCTGAAGGAAGAATACCTTAAACCTGGGTAGTTGAAACACGTGGAATGGGTACCATGCAATATGACTTCAAAGGGTCTTCATTTGCTCACCGAACTTCTCCAATCCTATCACTGCTGCGTTTATGCCCCTGTACACATGCTTGATTCTGTTTCGGAGACATAGCAATCCATAGGTTTTAAGATACTTACTAGTCAGGTACATTCTTAGGCGTTTAATATGCGGTGTTGAGTCCATTTCGTTGAGCAAGGAGTAGCTCTTGTCTATTCCATATTTGGCTTAAGGAACTTTATCTGTGCTCATTTCAATCTCTGGTTTTATGCAGCACCCCAACTCACCTTTCCCCTTAAGCAAGCATAAGTTGGTTTTCTAAATTTGAGACCCTGTTCTGTTCTGTAATTCAGTTCCTGTGTAGCCAAGTTTACATTCCGTGTATTACTGATATCTTATGATGTTTCTTTTTCTGTGTGACTTATTTCAGTTAGAATCATCGTACCTGAATCCACTCATTATGCTGCTACGGGCCTGATGACATAGATTTCATTGCTGAGTGATACTGCATTGTACGTAAGTACCACAAGTTCTTTATCCATTTTTCACTTTCTGCGATGTTGAACTTCTACTGTAAACGAGGTTCTTGTAAACAGAGCCGTTCGAAACTTTGGGGTGGCTGTGTCTTTTTGATTTTAAACTCCCTAAGCTATAGGACCATAAGTGGAAGTGCCCTAGGCTCTGTTGCTTTGTTTTTTAGATGTTTCAGGAAACACCATACACTTCTCCCGAGTGTTTGTTGGCAATTTACATCCCGCCCATCAGCATAACAAGGCTCCCAGTTCTCCATGGCCTGTCCTGCCTTTCTGGATTTTACACTTTTTTCAGATGGCCCTTTTGACCGGGGGGAAGTGAGACTTCATTGTAGTGCAGATTTCCTTTGCAAGCTTGCTTGGTTGGCCAAAAAGGGCGTATGCGTTTTTTCCTGAATATATTCAGGAAAAAACGCATACGCCCTTTTTTGCCAAGTACATCATTATGGACGTTCTGCCTCTTTTCCTATGCTTTCAATGCAATTCCAGTCTACCTCCTGAAATCGGTTTCCTGCAATTCTGCCCCGCTTTCAAGTCCTCTTGGCAGCCTTACTTCAGTCTATTTTTGGACGATAGCTGTCATTTATAACTCTGCAGGTTTGTGAATTACAGTGCTCCTGAGCTCCTTTCTTTAACTCGCTTTCTTGTGACCAGGCCGCAACACCGCAGGATGTCTTCAGGCCCTAATCAGGTTCTGGAACGGCACGCTGAGCCTTTGGTTAATTCCTCTTCCTGGTGGGAAATGAGAGTTAAATTTGCCCATCCAGACACCTCCAGCTAGTCTCTCATTGGTTCTCGCTATTCCTGTTCATCTTCCACAGAAATTGCAAACTGGGCCAAACAGGAGGTTAAAGGGACTGACTCTCCAAGTGGGGAGAGTGTTAGTAAGGCGTCTGGAATGTTGCACCCGAGTACCAGGGTACGAAAACTGAGACATATTTGAACACGTCTCCCGTTCACATGGTTGATCATACTTGGGTTCCACATGCATGTTTTAGCTGAAGGAAGAATACCTAAAACCTGGGTAGTTGAAACCCGTGGAATGGGTACCATGCAATATGACTTCAAAGGGTCTTCATTTGCTCACCGAACCTCTCCAATCCTATCACTGCTGCATTTATGCCCCTGTACACATGCTTGATTCTCTTTCGGAGACATAGCAATCCATAGGTTTTAAGATACTTACTAGTCAGGTACATTCTTAGGCGTTTAATATGCGGTGTTGAGTCCATTTCGTTGAGCAAGGAGTAGCTCTTGTCTATTCCATATTTGGCTTAAGGAACTTTATCTGTGCTCATTTCAATCTCTGGTTTTATGCAGCACCCCAACTCACCTTTCCCCTTAAGCAAGCATAAGTTGGTTTTCTAAATTTGAGACCCTGTTCTGTTCTGTAATTCAGTTCCTGTGTAGCCAAGTTTACATTCCGTGTATTAGTGATATCTTATGATGTTTCTTTTTCTGTGTGACTTATTTCAGTTAGAATCATCGTACCTGAATCCACTCATTATGCTGCTACGGGCCTGATGACATAGATTTCATTGCTGAGTGATACTGCATTGTACGTAAGTACCACAAGTTCTTTATCCATTTTTCACTTTCTGCGATGTTGAACTTCTACTGTAAACGAGGTTCTTGTAAACAGAGCCGTTCGAAACTTTGGGGTGGCTGTGTCTTTTTGATTTTAAACTCCCTAAGCTATAGGACCATAAGTGGAAGTGCCCTAGGCTCTGTTGCTTTGTTTTTTAGATGTTTCAGGAAACACCATACACTTCTCCTGAGTGTCTGTTGGCAATTTACATCCCGCCCATCAGCATAACAAGGCTCCCAGTTCTCCATGGCCTGTCCTGCCTTTCTGGATTTTACACTTTTTTCAGATGGCCCTTTTGACCGGGGGGAAGTGAGACTTCATTGTAGTGCAGATTTCCTTTGCAAGCTTGCTTGGTTGGCCAAAAAGGGCGTATGGTTTTTTCCTGAATATATTCAGGAAAAAACGCATACGCCCTTTTTGGCCAAGTGCATCATTGTGGACGTTCTGCCTCTTTTCCTATGCTTTCAATGCAATTCCAGTCTACCTCCTGAAATCGGTTTCCTGCAATTCTGCCCCGCTTTCAAGTCCTCTTGGCAGCCTTACTTCAGTCTATTTTTGGACGATAGCTGTCATTTATAACTCTGCAGGTTTGTGAATTACAGTGCCCCTGAGCTCCTTTCTTCAACTCGCTTTCTTGTGACCTGGCCACAACACCGCAGGATGGCTTCAGGCCCTAATCTGGTTCCGGCCGGGCATGCTGAGCCTTTGGTTAATTCCTCTTCCTGGTGGGAAATGAGAGTTAAATTTGCCCGTCCAGACACCTCCAGCTAGCCTCTCATTGGTTCTCGCTATTCCTGTTCATCTTCCGCAGAAATTGCAAACTGGGCCAAACAGGAGGTTAAAGGGACTGACTCTCCAAGACGGGAGAGTGTTAGTAAAGCGTCTGGAATGTTGCACCCGAGTACCAGGGGAGGAAAACTGAGACATATTTGAACACGTCTCCCGTTCACATGGTTGATCATAATCTGGGTTCCACATGCATGTTTTAGCTGAAGGAAGAATACCTTAAACCTGGAGAGTTGAGACCCGTGTAATGGGTACCATGCAATATGACTTCAAAGGGTCTTCATTTGCTCACCGAACCTCTCCAATCCTATCACTGCTGCGTTTATGCCCCTGTACACACGCTTGATTCTCTTTTGGAGACATAGCAATCCATAGGTTTTAAGATACTTACTAGTCAGGTACATTCTTAGGCGTTTAATATGGGGTTTTGAGTCCATTTCGTTGAGCAAGGAGTAGCTCTTGTCTATTCCATATTTGGCTTAAGGAACTTTATCTGTGCTCATTTCAATCTCTGGTTTTATCCAGCACCCCACCTCACCTTTACCCTTAAGCAAGCATAAGTTGGTTTTCTAAATTTGAGACCCTGTTCTGTTCTGTAATTCAGTTCCTGTGTAGCCAAGTTTACATTCCGTGTATTACTGATATCTTATGATGTTTCTTTTTCTGTGTGACTTATTTCAGTTAGAATCATCATACCTGAATCCACTCATTGTGCTGCTAAGGGCCTGATGACACAGATTTCATTGCTGAGTGATATTGCTTTGTAAGTAAATACCACAACTTCTTTATCCATTTTTCACTTTCTGCGATGTTGAATTTGTAGTGTAAACGAGGTTCTTGTAAACAGGGCCATTCCAAACTTTGGGGTGGCTGTGTCTTTTTGATTTTAATTTCCCTAAGCTATAGGACCATAAGTGGAAGTGCCCTAGGCTCTGTTGCTTTGTTTTTTAGATGTTTCAGGAAACACCATACACTTCTCCCGAGTGGTTGTTGGCAATTTACATCCCGCCCATCAGCATAACAAGGCTCCCAGTTCTCCATGGCCTGTCCTGCCTTTCTGGATTTTACACTTTTTTCAGATGGCCCTTTTGACCGGGGGGAAGTGAGACTTCATTGTAGTGCAGATTTCCTTTGCAAGCTTGCTTGGTTGGCCAAAAAGGGCGTATGCGTTTTTTCCTGAATATATTCAGGAAAAAACGCATACGCCCTTTTTGGCCAAGTGCATCATTTTGGACGTTCTGCCTCTTTTCCTATGCTTTCAATGCAATTCCAGTCTACCTCCTGAAATCGGGTTCCTGCAATTCTGCCCCGCTTTCAAGTCCTCTTGGCAGCCTTACTTCAGTCTATTTTTGGACGATAGCTGTCATTTATAACTCTGCAGGTTTGTGAATTACAGTGCCCCTGAGCTCCTTTCTTCAACTCGCTTTCTTTTGAGCTGGCCGCAACACCGCAGGATGGCTTCAGGCCCTAATCTGGTTCCGGCACGGCACGCTGAGCCTTTGGTTATTTCCTCTTTCTGGTGGGAAATGAGAGTTAAGTTTGCCCGTCCAGACACCTCCAGCTAGTCTCTCATTGGTTCTCGCTATTCCTGTTCATCTTCCGCAGAAATTGCAAACTGGGCCAAACAGGAGGTTAAAGGCGCTGACTCTCCAAGTGGGGAGAGTGTTAGTAAAGCGTCTGGAATGTTGCACCCGAGTACCATGGGAGGAAAACTGAGACATATTTGAACACGTCTCCCGTTCACATGGTTGATCATACTTGGGTTCCACATGCATGTTTTAGCTGAAGGAAGAATACCTTAAACCTGGAGAGTTAAGACCCGTGTAATGGGTACCATGCAATATGACTTCAAAGGGTCTTCATGTGCTCACCGAACCTCTCCAATTCTATCACTGCTGCGTTTATAACCCTGTACACATGCTTGATTCTCTTTCGGAGACATAGCAATCCATAGGTTTTAAGATACTTACTAGTCAGGTACATTCTTAGGCGTTTAATATGCGGTGTTGAGTCCATTTCGTTGAGCAAGGAGTAGCTCTTGTCTATTCCATATTTGACTTAAGGAACTTTATCTGTGCTCATTTCAATCTCTGGTTTTATGCAGCACCCCAACTCACCTTTACCCTTAAGCAAGCATAAGTTGGTTTTCTAAATTTGAGACCCTGTTCTGTTCTGTAATTCAGTTCCTGTGTAGCCAAGTTTCCATTCCGTGTATTACTGATATCTTATGATGTTTCTTTTTCTGTGTGACTTACTTCAGTTAGAATCATCATACCTGAATCCACTCATTGTGCTGCTAAGGGCCTGATGACACAGATTTCATTGTTGAGTGATATTGCTTTGTAAGTAAATACCACAACTTCTTTATCCATTTTTCACTTTCTGCGATGTTGAACTTGTACTGTAAACGAGGTTCTTGTAAACAGAGCCGTTCCAAACTTTGGGGTGGCTGTGTCTTTTTGATTTTAATTTCCCTAAGCTATAGGACCATAAGTGGAAGTGCCCTAGGCTCTGTTGCTTTGTTTTTTAGATGTTTCAGGAAACACCATACACTTCTCCCAAGTGTCTGTTGGCAATTTTCATCCCGCCCATCAGCATAACAAGGCTCCCAGTTCTCCATGGCCTGTCCTGCCTTTCTGGATTTTACACTTTTTTCAGATGGCCCTTTTGACCAGGGGGAAGTGAGACTTCATTGTAGTGCAGATTTCCTTTGCAAGGTTGCTTGGTTGGCCAAAAAGGGCGTATGCGTTTTTTCCTGAATATATTCAGGAAAAAACGCATACGCCGTCTTTGGCCAAGTGCATCATTGTGGACGTTCTGCCTCTTTTCCTATGCTTTCAATGCAATTCCAGTCTACCTCCTGAAATCGGTTTCCTGCAATTCTGCCCCGCTTTCAAGTCCTCTTGGCAGCCTTACTTCAGTCTATTTTTTGGACGATAGCTGTCATTTATAACTCTGCAGGTTTGTGAATTACAGTGCCCCTGAGCTCCTTTCTTCAACTCGCTTTCTTGTGACCTGGCCGCAACACCGCAGGATGGCTTCAGGCCCTAATCTGGTTCCGGCACGGCACGCTGAGCCTTTGGTTAATTCCTCTTCCTGGTGGGAAATGAGAGTTAAATTTGCCCGTCCAGACACCTCCAGGTAGTCTCTCATTGGTTCTCGCTATTCCTGTTCATCTTCCGCAGAAATTGCAAACTGGGCCAAACAGGAGGTTAAAGGGACTGACTCTCCAAGTGGGGAGAGTGTTAGTAAAGCGTCTGGAATGTTGCACCCGAGTACCAGGGGAGGAAAACTGAGACATATTTGAACACGTCTCCCGTTCACATGGTTGATCATACTCTGGGTTCCACATGCATGTTTTAGCTGAAGGAAGAATACCTTAAACCTGGAGAGTTAAGACCCGTGTAATGGGTACCATGCAATATGACTTCAAAGGGTCTTCATTTGCTCACCGAACATCTCCAATCCTATCACTGCTGCGTTTATGCCCCTGTACACATGCTTGATTCTCTTTTGGAGACATAGCAATCCATAGGTTTTAAGATACTTACTAGTCAGGTACATTCTTAGGCGTTTAATATTGGGTTTCGAGTCCATTTCATTGAGCAAGGAGTAGCTCTTGTCTATTCCATATTTGGCTTAAGGAACTTTATCTGTGCTCATTTCAATCTCTGGTTTTATGCAGCACCCCAACTCACCTTTCCCCTTAAGCAAGCATAAGTTGGTTTTCTAAATTTGAGACCCTGTTCTGTTCTGTAATTCAGTTCCTGTGTAGCCAAGTTTACATTCCGTGTATTACTGATATCTTATGATGTTTCTTTTTCTGTGTGACTTATTTCAGTTAGAATCATCATACCTGAATCCACTCATTGTGCTGCTAAGGGCCTGATGACATAGATTTCATTGCTGAGTGATATTGCTTTGTAAGTAAATACCACAACTTTTTTATCCATTTTTCACTTTCTGCGATGTTGAACTTGTACTGTAAATGAGGTTCTTGTAAACAGAGCCATTCCAAACTTTGGGGTGGCTGTGTCTTTTTGATTTTAAATTCCCTAAGCTATAGGACCATAAGTGGAAGTGCCCTAGGCTCTGTTGCTTTGTTTTTTAGATGTTTCAGGAAACACCATACACTTCTCCCGAGTGGTTGTTGGCAATTTACATCCCGCCCTTCAGCATAACAAGGCTCCCAGTTCTCCATGGCCTGTCCTGCCTTTCTGGATTTTACACTTTTTTCAGATGGCCCTTTTGACCGGGGGGAAGTGAGACTTCATTGTAGTGCAGATTTCCTTTGCAAGCTTGCTTGGTTGGCCAAAAAGGGCGTATGCGTTTTTTCCTGAATATATTCAGGAAAAAACGCATACGCCCTTTTTGGCCAAGTGCATCATTGTGGACGTTCTGCCTCTTTTCCTATGCTTTCAATGCAATTCCAGTCTACCTCCTGAAATCGGTTTCCTGCAATTCTGCCCCGCTTTCAAGTCCTCTTGGCAGCCTTACTTCAGTCTATTTTTGGACGATAGCTGTCATTTATAACTCTGCAGGTTTGTGAATTACAGTGCCCCTGAGCTCCTTTCTTCAACTCGCTTTCTTGTGACCTGGCCGCAACACCGCAGGATGGCTTCAGGCCCTAATCTGGTCCTGGCACGGCACGCTGAGCCTTTGGTTATTTCGTCCTCCTGGTGGGAAATGAGAGTTAAATTTGCCCGTCCAGACACCTCCAGCTAGCCTCTCATTGGTTCTCGCTATTCCTGTTCATCTTCCGCAGAAATTGCAAACTGGGCCAAACAGGAGGTTAAAGGGACTGACTCTCCAAGTCGGGAGAGTGTTAGTAAAGCGTCTGGAATGTTGCACCCGAGTACCAGGGTACGAAAACTGAGACATATTTGAACACGTCTCCCGATCACATGGTTGATCATACTCTAGGTTCCACATGCATGTTTTAGCTGAAGGGAGAATACCTTAAACCTGGGTAGTTGAAACCCGTGGAATGGGTACCATGCAATATGACTTCAAAGGGTCTTCATTTGCTCACCGAACCTCTCCAATCCTATCACTGCTGCGTTTATGCCCCTGTACACATGCATGATTCTCTTTCAGAGACATAGCAATCCATAGGTTTTAAGATACTTACTAGTCAGGTACATTCTTAGGCGTTTAATATGCGGTGTTGAGTCCATTTCGTTGAGCAAGGAGTAGCTCGTGTCTATTCCATATTTGGCTTAAGGAACTTTATCTGTGCTCATTTCAATCTCTGGTTTTATGCAGCACCCCAACTCACCTTTACCCTTAAGCAAGCATAAGTTGGTTTTCTAAATTTGAGACCCTGTTCTGTTCTGTAATTCAGTTCCTGTGTAGCCAAGTTTACATTCCGTGTATTACTGATATCTTATGATGTTTCTTTTTCTGTGTGACTTATTTCAGTTAGAATCATCATACCTGAATCCACTCATTGTGCTGCTAAGGGCCTGATGACACAGATTTCATTGCTGAGTGATATTGCTTTGTAAGTAAATACCACAACTTCTTTATCCATTTTTCACTTTCTGCGATGTTGAACTTGTACTGTAAACGAGGTTCTTGTAAACAGAGCCGTTCCAAACTTTGGGGTGGCTGTGTCTTTTTGATTTTAATTTCCCTAAGCTATAGGACCATAAGTGGAAGTGCCCTAGGTTCTGTTGCTTTGTTTTTTAGATGTTTCAGGAAACACCATACACTTCTCCCGAGTGTCTGTTGGCAATTTACATCCCGCCCTTCAGCATAACAAGGCTCCCAGTTCTCCATGGCCTGTCCTGCCTTTCTGGATTTTACAGTTTTTTCAGATGGCCCTTTTGACCGGGGGGAAGTGAGACTTCATTGTAGTGCAGATTTCCTTTGCAAGCTTGCTTGGTTGGCCAAAAAGGGCGTATGCGTTTTTTCCTGAATATATTCAGGAAAAAACGCATACGCCCTTTTTGGCCAAGTGCATCATTGTGGACGTTCTGCCTCTTTTCCTATGCTTTCAATGCAATTCCAGTCTACCTCCTGAAATCGGTTTCCTGCAATTCTGCCCCGCTTTCAAGTCCTCTTGGCAGCCTTACTTCAGTCTATTTTTGGACGATAGCTGTCATTTATAACTCTGCAGGTTTGTGAATTACAGTGCCCCTGAGCTCCTTTCTTCAACTCGCTTTCTTTTGAGCTGGCCGCAACACCGCAGGATGGCTTCAGGCCCTAATCTGGTTACGGTACGGCACGCTGAGCCTTTGGTTATTTCCTCTTCCTGGTGGGAAATGAGAGTTAAATTTGCCCGTCCAGACACCTCCAGCTAGTCTCTCATTGGTTCTCGCTATTCCTGTTCATCTTCCGCAGAAATTGCAAACTGTGCCAAACAGGAGGTTAAAGGCGCTGACTCTCCAAGTGGGGAGAGTGTTAGTAAAGCGTCTGGAATGTTGCACCCGAGTACCAGGGGAGGAAAACTGAGGAATATTGGAACACGTCTCCCGATCACATGGTTGATCATACTCTGGGTTCCACATGCATGTTTTAGCTGAAGGAAGAATACCTAAAACCTGGGTAGTTGAAACCCGTGGAATGGGTACCATGCAATATGACTTCAAAGGGTCTTCATTTGCTCACCGAACCTCTCCAATCCTATCATGCTGCGTTTATGCCCCTGTACACATGCTTGATTCTCTTTCGGAGACATAGCAATCCATAGGTTTTAAGATACTTACTAGTCAGGTACATTCTTAGGTGTTTAATATGCGGTGTTGAGTCCATTTCGTTGAGCAAGGAGTAGCTCTTGTCTATTCCATATTTCACTTAAGGAACTTTATCTGTGCTCATTTCAATCTCTGGTTTTATGCAGCAACCCAACTCACCTTTACCCTTAAGCAAGCATAAGTTGGTTTTCTAAATTTGAGAACCTGTTCTGTTTTGGAATTCAGTTCCTGTGTAGCCAAGTTTACATTCCGTGTATTAGTGATATCTTATGATGTTTCTTTTTCTGTGTGACTTATTTCAGTTAGAATCATCGTACCTGAATCTACTCATTATGCTGCTACGGGCCTGATGACATATATTTCATTGCTGAGTGATACTGCATTGTACGTAAGAACCACCAGTTCTTTATCCATTTTTCACTTTCTGTGATATTGAACTTGTACGGTAAACGAGGTTCTTGTAAACAGAGGCGTCCCAAACTTTGTGGTGGCTGTGTCTTTTTGATTTTAATTTCCCTAAGCTATAGGACCATAAGTGGAAGTGCCCTAGGCTCTGTTGCTTTGTTTTTTAGATGTTTCAGGAAACACCATACACTTCTCCCGAGTGTCTGTTGGCAATTTACATCCCGCCCATCAGCATAACAAGGCTCCCAGTTCTCCATGGCCTGTCCTGCCTTTCTGGATTTTACACTTTTTTCAGATGGCCCTTTTGACCGGGGGGAAGTGAGACTTCATTGTAGTGCAGATTTCCTTTGCAAGCTTGCTTGGTTGGCCAAAAAGGGCGTATGCGTTTTTTCCTGAATATATTCAGGAAAAAACGCATACGCCCTTTTTGGCCAAGTGCATCATTGTGGACGTTCTGCCTCTTTTCCTATGCTTTCAATGCAATTCCAGTCTACCTCCTGAAATCGGTTTCCTGCAATTCTGACCCGCTTTCAAGTCCTCTTGGCAGCCTTACTTCAGTATATTTTTGGACGATAGCTGTCATTTATAACTCTGCAAGTTTGTGAATTACAGTGCCCCTGAGCTCCTTTCTTCAACTCGCTTTCTTGTGACCTGGCCGCAACACCCCAGGATGTCTTCAGGCCCTAATCTGGTTCTGGCACGGCACGCTGAGCCTTTGGTTAATTCCTCTTCCTGGTGGGAAATGAGAGTTAAACTTGCCCGTCCAGACACCTCCAGCTAGTCTCTCATTGGTTCTCGCTATTCCTGTTCATCTTCCGCAGAAATTGCAAACTGGGCCAAACAGGAGGTTAAAGGGACTGACTCTCCAAGTGGGGAGAGTGTTAGTAAAGCGTCTGGAATGTTGCACCCGAGTACCAGGTTACGAAAACTGAGACATATTTGAACACGTCTCCCGATCACATGGTTGATCATACTCTAGGTTTCACATGCATGTTTTAGCTGAAGGAAGAATACCTTAAACCTCGGTATTTGAAACCCGTGGAATGGGTACCATGCAATATGACTTCAAAGGGTCTTCATTTGCTCACCGAACATCTCCAATCCTATCACTGCTGCGTTTATGCCCCTGTACACATGCTTGATTCTCTTTCGGAGACATAGCAATCCATAGGTTTTAAGACACTTACTAGTCAGGTACATTCTTAGGCATTTAATATGCGGTGTTGAGTCCATTTCGTTGAGCAAGGAGTAGCTCTTGTCTATTCCATATTTGGCTTAAGGAACTTTATCTGTGCTCATTTCAATCTCTGGTTTTATGCAGCACCCCAACTCACCTTTCCCCTTAAGCAAGCATAAGTTGGTTTTCTAAATTTGAGACCCTGTTCTGTTCTGTAATTCAGTTCCTGTGTAGCCAAGTTTACATTCCGTGTATTACTGATATCTTATGATGTTTCTTTTTCTGTGTGACTTATTTCAGTTAGAATCATCATACCTGAATCCACTCATTGTGCTGCTAAGGGCCTGATGACACAGATTTCATTGCTGAGTGATATTGCTTTGTAAGTAAATACCACAACTTTTTTATCCATTTTTCACTTTCTGCGATGTTGAACTTGTACTGTAAATGAGGTTCTTGTAAACAGAGCCATTCCAAACTTTGGGGTGGCTGTGTCTTTTTGATTTTAAATTCCCTAAGCTATAGGACCATAAGTGGAAGTGCCCTAGGCTCTGTTGCTTTGTTTTTTAGATGTTTCAGGAAACACCATACACTTCTCCCGAGTGGTTGTTGGCAATTTACATCCCGCCCTTCAGCATAACAAGGCTCCCAGTTCTCCATGGCCTGTCCTGCCTTTCTGGATTTTACACTTTTTTCAGATGGCCCTTTTGACCGGGGGGAAGTGAGACTTCATTGTAGTGCAGATTTCCTTTGCAAGCTTGCTTGGTTGGCCAAAAAGGGCGTATGCGTTTTTTCCTGAATATATTCAGGAAAAAACGCATACGCCCTTTTTGACCAAGTGCATCATTGTGGACGTTCTGCCTCTTTTCCTATGCTTTCAATGCAATTCCAGTCTACCTCCTGAAATCGGTTTCCTGCAATTCTGCCCCGTTTTCAAGTCCTCTTGGCAGCCTTACTTCAGTCTATTTTTGGACGATAGCTGTCATTTATAACTCTGCAGATTTGTGAATTACAGTGCCCCTGAGCTCCTTTCTTCAACTCGCTTTCTTGTGACCTGGCCGCAACACCGCAGGATGGCTTCAGGCCCTAATCTGGTTCCGGCACGGCACGCTGAGCCTTTGGTTAATTCCTCTTCCTGGTGGGAAATGAGAGTTAAATTTGCCCGTCCAGACACCTCCAGCTAGCCTCTCATTGGTTCTCGCTATTCCTGTTCATCTTCCGCAGAAATTGCAAACTGGGCCAAACAGGAGGTTAAAGGGACTGACTCTCCAATTCGGGAGAGTGTTAGTAAAGCGTCTGGAATGTTGCACCCGAGTACCAGGGTACGAAAACTGAGACATATTTGAACACGTCTCCCGATCACATGGTTGATCATACTCTAGGTTCCACATGCATGTTTTAGCTGAAGGGAGAATACCTTAAACCTGGGTAGTTGAAACCCGTGGAATGGGTACCATGCAATATGACTTCAAAGGGTCTTCATTTGCTCACCAAACCTCTCCAATCCTATCACTGCTGCGTTTATGCCCCTGTACACATGCATGATTCTCTTTCAGAGACATAGCAATCCATAGGTTTTAAGATACTTACTAGTCAGGTACATTCTTAGGCGTTTAATATGCGGTGTTGAGTCCATTTCGTTGAGCAAGGAGTAGCTCGTGTGTATTCCATATTTGGCTTAAGGAACTTTATCTGTGCTCATTTCAATCTCTGGTTTTATGCAGCACCCCAACTCACCTTTACCCTTAAGCAAGCATAAGTTGGTTTTCTAAATTTGAGACCCTGTTCTGTTCTGTAATTCAGTTCCTGTGTAGCCAAGTTTACATTCCGTGTATTACTGATATCTTATGATGTTTCTTTTTCTGTGTGACTTATTTCAGTTAGAATCATCATACCTGAATCCACTCATTGTGCTGCTAAGGGCCTGATGACACAGATTTCATTGCTGAGTGATATTGCTTTGTAAGTAAATACCACAACTTCTTTATCCATTTTTCACTTTCTGCGATGTTGAAGTTGTACTGTAAACGAGGTTCTTGTAAACAGAGCCGTTCCAAACTTTGGGGTGGCTGTGTCTTTTTGATTTTAATTTCCCTAAGCTATAGGACCATAAGTGGAAGTGCCCTAGGTTCTGTTGCTTTGTTTTTTAGATGTTTCAGGAAACACCATACACTTCTCCCGAGTGTCTGTTGGCAATTTACATCCCGCCCTTCAGCATAACAAGGCTCCCAGTTCTCCATGGCCTGTCCTGCCTTTCTGGATTTTACACTTTTTTCAGATGGCCCTTTTGACTGGGGGGAAGTGAGACTTCATTGTAGTGCAGATTTCCTTTGCAAGCTTGCTTGGTTGGCCAAAAAGGGCGTATGCGTTTTTTCCTGAATATATTCAGGAAAAAACGCATACGCCCTTTTTGGCCAAGTGCATCATTGTGGACGTTCTGCCTCTTTTCCTATGCTTTCAATGCAATTCCAGTCTACCTCCTGAAATCGGTTTCCTGCAATTCTGCCCCGCTTTCAAGTCCTCTTGGCAGCCTTACTTCAGTCTATTTTTGGACGATAGCTGTCATTTATAACTCTGCAGGTTTGTGAATTACAGTGCCCCTGAGCTCCTTTCTTCAACTCGCTTTCTTTTGAGCTGGCCGCAACACCGCAGGATGGCTTCAGGCCCTAATCTGGTTACGGTACGGCACGCTGAGCCTTTGGTTATTTCCTCTTCCTGGTGGGAAATGAGAGTTAAATTTGCCCGTCCAGACACCTCCAGCTAGCCTCTCATTGGTTCTCGCTATTCCTGTTCATCTTCCGCAGAAATTGCAAACTGTGCCAAACAGGAGGTTAAAGGCGCTGACTCTCCAAGTGGGGAGAGTGTTAGTAAAGCGTCTGGAATGTTGCACCCGAGTACCAGGGGAGGAAAACTGAGGCATATTGGAACACGTCTCCCGATCACATGGTTGATCATACTCTGGGTTCCACATGCATGTTTTAGCTGAAGGAAGAATACCTAAAACCTGGGTAGTTGAAACCCGTGGAATGGGTACCATGCAATATGACTTCAAAGGGTCTTCATTTGCTCACCGAACCTCTCCAATCCTATCATGCTGCGTTTATGCCCCTGTACACATGCTTGATTCTCTTTCGGAGACATAGCAATCCATAGGTTTTAAGATACTTACTAGTCAGGTACATTCTTAGGTGTTTAATATGCGGTGTTGAGTCCATTTCGTTGAGCAAGGAGTAGCTCTTGTCTATTCCATATTTGGCTTAAGGAACTTTATCTGTGCTCATTTCAATCTCTGGTTTTATGCAGCAACCCAACTCACCTTTACCCTTAAGCAAGCATAAGTTGGTTTTCTAAATTTGAGAACCTGTTCTGTTTTGGAATTCAGTTCCTGTGTAGCCAAGTTTACATTCCGTGTATTAGTGATATCTTATGATGTTTCTTTTTCTGTGTGACTTATTTCAGTTAGAATCATCGTACCTGAATCTACTCATTATGCTGCTACGGGCCTGATGACATATATTTCATTGCTGAGTGATACTGAATTGTACGTAAGTACCACAAGTTCTTTATCCATTTTTCACTTTCTGTGATATTGAACTTGTACGGTAAACGAGGTTCTTGTAAACAGAGGCGTCCCAAACTTTGGGGTGGCTGTGTCTTTTTGATTTTAATTTCCCTAAGCTATAGGACCATAAGTGGAAGTGCCCTAGGCTCTGTTGCTTTGTTTTTTAGATGTTTCAGGAAACACCATACACTTCTCCCGAGTGTCTGTTGGCAATTTACATCCCGCCCATCAGCATAAGAAGGCTCCCACTTCTCCATGGCCTGTCCTGCCTTTCTGGATTTTACACTTTTTTCAGATGGCCCTTTTGACCGGGGGGAAGTGAGACTTCATTGTAGTGCAGATTTCCTTTGCAAGCTTGCTTGGTTGGCCAAAAAGGGCGTATGCGTTTTTTCCTGAATATATTCAGGAAAAAACGCATACGCCCTTTTTGGCCAAGTGCATCATTGTGGACGTTCTGCCTCTTTTCCTATGCTTTCAATGCAATTCCAGTCTACCTCCTGAAATCGGTTTCCTGCAATTCTGACCCGCTTTCAAGTCCTCTTGGCAGCCTTACTTCAGTCTATTTTTGGACGATAGCTGTCATTTATAACTCTGCAGGTTTGTGAATTACAGTGCCCCTGAGCTCGTTTCTTCAACTCGCTTTCTTGTGACCTGGCCGCAACACCGCAGGATGGCTTCAGGCCCTAATCTGGTTCTGGCACGGCACGCTGAGCCTTTGGTTAATTCCTCTTCCTGGTGGGAAATGAGAGTTAAACTTGCCCGTCCAGACACCTCCAGCTAGTCTCTCATTGGTTCTCGCTATTCCTGTTCATCTTCCGCAGAAATTGCAAACTGGGCCAAACAGGAGGTTAAAGGCGCTGACTCTCCAAGTGGGGAGAGTGTTCGTAAAGTGTCTGGAATGTTGCACCCGAGTACCAGGGGAGGAAAACTGAGACATATTTGAACACGTCTCCCGATCACATGGTTGATCATACTCTAGGTCCCACATGCATGTTTTAGCTGAAGGAAGAATACCTTAAACCTGGGTAGTTGAAACCCGTGGAATGGGTACCATGCAATATGACTTCAAAGGGTCTTCATTTGCTCACCGAACCTCTCCAATCCTATCACTGCTGCGTTTATGCCCCTGTACACATGCTTGATTCTCTTTCGGAGACATAGCAATCCATAGGTTTTAAGATACTTACTAGTCAGGTACATTCTTAGGCGTTTAATATGCGGTGTTGAGTCCATTTTGTTGAGCTTGGAGTAGCTCTTGTCTATTCCATATTTGGCTTAAGGAACTTTATCTGTGCTCATTTCAATCTCTGGTTTTATGCAGCACCCCAACTCACCTTTCCCCTTAAGCAAGCATAAGTTGGTTTTCTAAATTTGAGACCCTGTTCTGTTCTGTAATTCAGTTCCTGTGTAGCCAAGTTTCCATTCCGTGTATTACTGATATCTTATGATGTTTCTTTTTCTGTGTGACTTATTTCAGTTAGAATCATCATACCTGAATCTACTCATTGTGCTGCTAAGGGCCTGATGACACAGATTTCATTGCTGAGTGATATTGCTTTGTAAGTAAATACCACAACTTCTTTATCCATTTTTCACTTTCTGCGATGTTGAACTTGTAGTGTAAACGAGGTTCTTGTAAACAGAGCCGTTCCAAACTTTGGGGTGGCTGTGTCTTTTTGATTTTAATTTCCCTAAGCTATAGGACCATAAGTGGAAGTGCCCTAGGTTCTGTTGCTTTGTTTTCTAGATGTTTCAGGAAACACCATACACTTCTCCCGAATGTCTGTTGGCAATTTACGTCCCGCCCATCAGCATAACAAGGCTCCCAGTTCTCCATGGCCTGTCCTGCCTTTCTGGATTTTACACTTTTTTCAGATGGCCCTTTTGACCGGGGGGAAGTCAGACTTCATTGTAGTGCAGATTTCCTTTGCAAGCTTGCTTGGTTGGCCAAAAAGGGCGTATGCGTTTTTTCCTGAATATATTCAGGAAAAAACGCATACGCCCTTTTTGGCCAAGTGCATCATTGTGGACGTTCTGCCTCTTTTCCTATGCTTTCAATGCAATTCCAGTCTACCTCCTGAAATCGGTTTCCTGCAATTCTGCCCCGCTTTCAAGTCCTCTTGGCAGCCTTACTTCAGTATATTTTTGGACGATAGCTGTCATTTATAACTCTGCAGGTTTGTAAATTACAGTGCCCCTGAGCTCCTTTCTTCAACTCGCTTTCTTTTGAGCTGGCCGCAACACCGCAGGATGGCTTCAGGCCCTAATCTGGTTCCGGCACGGCACGCTGAGCCTTTGGTTATTTCCTCTTCCTGGTGGGAAATGAGAGTTAAATTTGCCCGTCCAGACACCTCCAGCTAGTCTCTCATTGGTTCTCGCTATTCCTGTTCATCTTCCGCAGAAATTGCAAACTGGGCCAAACAGGAGGTTAAAGGGACTGACTCTCCAAGTGGGGAGAGTGTTAGTAAAGTGTCTGGAATGTTGCACCCGAGTACCAGGGGAGGAAAACTGAGACATATTTGAACACGTCTCCCGTTCACATGGTTGATCATACTTGGGTTCCACATGCATGTTTTAGCTGAAGGAAGAATACCTTAAACCTGGAGAGTTAAGACACGTGTAATGGGTACCATGCAATATGACTTCAAAGGGTCTTCATTTGCTCACCGAACCTCTCCAATCCTATCACTGCTGCGTTTATGCCCCTGTACACATGCTTGATTCTCTTTCGGAGACATAGCAATCCATAGGTTTTAAGATACTTACTAGTCAGGTACATTCTTAGGCTTTTAATATGCGGTGTTGAGTCCATTTCGTTGAGCAAGGAGTAGCTCTTGTCTATTCCATATTTGACTTAAGGAACTTTATCTGTGCTCATTTCAATCTCTGGTTTTTTGCAGCACCGCAACGCACCTTTACCCTTAAGCAAGCATAAGTTGGTTTTCTAAATTTGAGACCCTGTTCTGTTTTGGAATGCAGTTCCTGTGTAGCCAAGTTTACATTCCGTGTATTACTGATATCTTATGATGTTTCTTTTTCTGTGTGACTTTTTTCAGTTAGAATCATCATACCTGAATCCACTCATTGTGCTGCTAAGGGCCTTGTGACACAGATTTCATTGCTGAGTGATATTGCTTTGTAAGTAAATACCACAACTTCTTTATCCATTTTTCACTTTCTGCGATGTTGAACTTGTACTGTAAACGAGGTTCTTGTAAACAGAGCCGTTCCAAACTTTGGGGTGGCTGTGTCTTTTTGATTTTAATTTCCCTAAGCTATAGGACCATAAGTGGAAGTGCCCTAGGTTCTGTTGCTTTGTTTTTTAGATGTTTCAGGTAACACCATACACTTCTCCCGAGTGGTTGTTGGCAATTTACATCCCGCCCATCAGCATAACAAGGCTCCCAGTTCTCCATGGCCTGTCCTGCCTTTCTGGATTTTACACTTTTTTCAGATGGCCCTTTTGAACGGGGGGGAAGTGAGACTTCATTGTAGTGCAGATTTCCTTTGCAAGCTTGCTTGGTTGGCCAAAAAGGGCGTATGCGTTTTTTCCTGAATATATTCAGGAAAAAACGCATACGCCCTTTTTGGCCAAGTGCATCATTGTGGACGTTCTGCCTCTTTTCCTATGCTTTCAATGCAATTCCAGTCTACCTCCTGAAATCGGTTTCCTGCAATTCTGCCCCGCTTTCAAGTCCTCTTGGCAGCCTTACTTCAGTCTATTTTTGGACGATAGCTGTCATTTATAACTCTGCAGGTTTGTGAATTACAGTGCCCCTGAGCTCCTTTCTTCAACTCGCTTTCTTGTGACCTGGCCGCAACACCGCAGGATGGCTTCAGACCCTAATCTGGTTCCGGCCCGGCATGCTGAGCCTTTGGTTAATTCCTCTTCCTGGTGGGAAATGAGAGTTAAATTTGCCCATCCAGACACCTCCAGCTAGTCTCTCATTGGTTTTCGCTATTCCTGTTCATCTTCCGCAGAAATTGCAAACTGGGCCAAACAGGAGGTTAAAGGGACTGACTCTCCAAGTCGGGAGAGTGTTAGTAAAGCGTCTGGAATGTTGCACCCGAGTACCAGGGGAGGAAAACTGAGACATATTTGAACACGTCTCCCGTTCACATGGTTGATCATACTCTGGGTTCCCCATGCATGTTTTAGCTGAAGAAAGAATACCTTAAACCTGGAGAGTTGAGACCCGTGTAATGGGTACCATGCAATATGACTTCAAAGGGTCTTCATTTGCTCACCGAACCTCTCCAATCCTATCACTGCTGCGTTTATGCCCCTGTACACACGCTTGATTCTCTTTTGGAGACATAGCAATCCATAGGTTTTAAGATACTTACTAGTCAGGTACATTCTTAGGCGTTTAATATGGGGTGTTGAGTCCATTTCGTTGAGCAAGGAGTAGCTCTTGTCTATTCCATATTTGGCTTAAGGACCTTTATCTGTGCTCATTTCAATCTCTGGTTTTATGCAGCACCCCAACTCACCTTTACCCTTAAGCAAGCATAAGTTGGTTTTCTAAATTTGAGACCCTGTTTTGTTTTGGAATGCAGTTCCTGTGTAGCCAAGTTTACATTCCGTGTATTAGTGATATCTTATGATGTTTCTTTTTCTGTGTGACTTATTTCAGTTAGAATCATCGTACCTTAATCCACTCATTATGCTGCTATGGGCCTGATGACATAGATTTCATTGCTGAGTGATACTGCATTGTACGTAAGTACCACAAGTTCTTTATCCATTTTTCACTTTCTGTGATATTGAACTTGTACGGTAAATGCGGTTCTTGTAAACGGAGGCGTCCCAAACTTTGGGGTGGCTGTGTCTTTTTGATTTTAATTTCCCTAAGCTATAGGACCATAAGTGGAAGTGCCCTAGGCTCTGTTGCTTTGTTTTTTAGATGTTTCAGGAAACACCATACACTTCTCCTGAGTGTCTGTTGGCAATTTACATCCCGCCCATCAGCATAACAAGGCTCCCAGTTCTCCATGGCCTGTCCTGCCTTTCTGGATTTTACACTTTTTTCAGATGGACCTTTTGACCGGGGAGAAGTGAGACTTCATTGTAGTGCAGATTTCTTTGCAAGTTTGCTTGGTTGGCCAAAAAGGGCGTATGCGTTTTTTCCTGAATATATTCAGGAAAAAACGCATACGCCCTTTTTGGCCAAGTGCATCATTGTGGACGTTCTGCCTCTTTTCCTATGCTTTCAATGGAATTCCAGTCTACCTCCTGAAATCGGTTTCCTGCAATTCTGCCCCGCTTTCAAATCCTCTTGGCAGCCTTACTTCAGTCTATTTTTGGACGATAGCTGTCATTTATAACTCTGCAGGTTTGTGAATTACAGTGCCCCTGAGCTCCTTTCTTCAACTCGCTTTCTTGTGACCTGGCCGCAACACCCAGGATGTCTTCAGGCTCTAATCTGGTTCTGGCACGGCACACTGAGCCTTTGGTTAATTCCTCTTCCTGGTGGGAAATGAGAGTTAAATTTGCCCATCCAGACACCTCCAGCTAGTCTCTCATTGGTTCTCGCTATTCCTGTTCATCTTCCACAGAAATTGCAAACTGGGCCAAACAGGAGGTTAAAGGGACTGACTCTTCAAGTGGGGAGAGTGTTAGTAAAGCATCTGAAATGTTGCACCCGAGTACCAGGGTACGAAAACTGAGACATATTTGAACACGTCTCCCGATCACATGGTTGATCATACTCTGGGTTCCACATGCATGTTTTAGCTGAAGGAAGAATACCTAAAACCTGGGTAGTTGAACCCCGTGTAATGGGTACCATGCAATATGACTTCAAAGGGTCTTCATTTGCTCACCGAACCTCTCCAATCCTATCACTGCTGCGTTTATGCCCCTGTACACATGCTTGATTCTGTTTCGGAGACATAGCAATCTATAGGTTTTAAGATACTTACTAGTCAGGTACATTCTTAGGCGTTTAATATGCGGTGTTGAGTCCATTTCGTTGAGCAAGGAGTAGCTCTTGTCTATTCCATATTTGGCTTAAGGAACTTTATCTGTGCTCATTTCAATCTCTGGTTTTATGCAGCACCCCGACTCACCTTTACCCTTAAGCAAGCATAAGTTGGTTTTCTAAATTTGAGACCCTGTTCTGTTCTGTAATTCAGTTCCTGTGTAGCCAAGTTTACATTCCGTGTATTACTGATAACTTATGATGTTTCTTTTTCTGTGTGACTTATTTCAGTTAGAATCATCATACCTGAATCCACTCATTGTGCTGCTAAGGGCCTGATGACATAGATTTCATTGCTGAGTGATATTGCTTTGTAAGTAAATACCACAACTTCTTTATCCATTTTTCACTTTCTGCGATGTTGAACTTGTACTGTAAACGAGGTTCTTGTAAACAGAGGCGTCCCAAACTTTGGGGTGTCTGTGTCTTTTTGATTTTAATTTCCCTAAGCTATAGGACCATAAGTGGCAGTGCCCTAGGCTCTGTTGCTTTCTTTTTTAGATGTTTCAGGAAACACCATACACTTCTCCCGAGTGGTTGTTGGCAATTTACATCCCGCCCATCAGCATAACAAGGCTCCCAGTTCTCCATGACCTGTCCTGCCTTTCTGGATTTTACACTTTTTACAGATGGCCCTTTTGACCGGGGGGAAGTGAGACTTCATTGTAGTGCAGATTTCCTTTGCAAGCTTGCTTGGTTGGCCAAAAAGGGCGTATGCGTTTTTTCCTGAATATATTCAGGAAAAAACGCATACGCCCTTTTTGGCCAAGTGCATCATTGTGGACGTTCTGCCTCTTTTCCTATGCTTTCAATGCAATTCCAGTCTACCTCCTGAAATCGGTTTCCTGCAATTCTGCCCCGCTTTCAAGTCCTCTTGGCAGCCTTACTTCAGTCTATTTTTGGACGATAGCTGTCATTTATAACTCTGCAGGTTTGTGAATTACAGTGCCCCTGAGCTCCTTTCTTAAACTCGGTTTCTTTTGAGCTGGCCGCAACACCGCAGGATGGCTTCAGGCCCTAATCTGGTTCCGGCACGGCACGCTGAGCCTTTGGTTATTTCCTCTTCCTGTTGGGAAATGAGAGTTAAATTTGCCCGTCCAGACACCTCCAGCTAGCCTCTCATTGGTTCTCACTATTCCTGTTCATCTTCCGCAGAAATTGCAAACTGTGCCAAACAGGAGGTTAAAGGCGCTGACTCTCCAAGTGGGGAGAGTGTTAGTAAAGCGTCTGGAATGTTGCACCCGAGTACCAGGGGAGGAAAACTGAGACATATTTGAACACGTCTCCCGATCACATGGTTGATCATACTCTGGGTTCCACATGCATGTTTTAGCTGAAGGAAGAATACCTTAAACCTGGGTAGTTGAAACCCGTGGAATGGGTACCATGCAATATGACTTCAAAGGGTCTTCATTTGCTCACCGAACCTCTCCAATCCTATCACTGCTGCGTTTATGCCCCTGTACACATGCTTGATTCTCTTTCGGAGACATAGCAATCCATAGGTTTTAAGATACTTACTAGTCAGGTACATTCTTAGGCATTTAATATGCGGTGTTGAGTCCATTTCGTTGAGCAAGGAGTAGCTCTTGTCTATTCCATATTTGGCTTAAGGAACTTTATCTGTGCTCATTTCAATCTCTGGTTTTATGCAGCACCCCAACTCACCTTTACCCTTAAGCAAGCATAAGTTGGTTTTCTAAATTTGAGACCCTGTTCTGTTCTGTAATTCAGTTCCTGTGTAGCCAAGTTTCCATTCCGTGTATTAGTGATATCTTATGATGTTTCTTTTTCTGTGTGACTTATTTCAGTTAGAATCATCGTACCTGAATCTACTCATTATGCTGCTACGGGCCTGATGACATAGATTTCATTGCTGAGTGATACTGCATTGTACGTAAGTACCACAAGTTCTTTATCCATTTTTCACTTTCTGCGATGTTGAACTTGTACTGTAAACGAGGTTCTTGTAAACAGAGCCGTTCCAAACTTTGGGGTGGCTGTGTCTTTTTGATTTTAATTTCCCTAAGCTATAGGACCATAAGTGGAAGTGCCCTAGGCTCTGTTGCTTTGTTTTTTAGATGTTTCAGGAAACACCATACACTTCTCCCGAGTGTCTGTTGGCAATTTACATCCCGCCCATCAGCATAACAAGGCTCCCAGTTCTCAATGGCCTGTTGCCTTTCTGGATTTTACACTTTTTTCAGATGGCCCTTTTGACCGAGGGGAAGTGAGACTTCATTGTAGTGCAGATTTCCTTTGCAAGCTTGCTTGGTTGGCCAAAAAGGGCGTATGCGTTTTTTCCTGAATATATTCAGGAAAAAACGCATACGCCCTTTTTGGCCAAGTGCATCATTGTGGACGTTCTGCCTCTTTTCCTATGCTTTCAATGCAATTCCAGTCTACCTCCTGAAATCGGTTTCCTGCAATTCTGCCCCGCTTTCAAGTCCTCTTGGCAGCCTTACTTCAGTCTATTTTTGGACGATAGCTGTCATTTATAACTCTGCAGGTTTGTGAATTACAGTGCCCCTGAGCTCCTTTCTTCAACTCGCTTTCTTGTGACCTGGCCGCAACACCGCAGGATGTCTTCAGGCCCTAATCTTGTTCCGGCCCGGCATGCTGAGCCTTTGGTTAATTCCGCTTCCGGGTGGGAAATGAGAGTTAAATTTGCCCGTTCAGACACCTGCAGCTAGTCTCTCATTGGTTCTCACTATTCCTGTTCATCTTCCGCAGAAATTGCAAACTGGGCCAAACAGGAGGTTAAAGGGACTGACTCTCCAAGTCGGGAGAGTGTTAGTAAAGCGTCTGGAATGTTGCACCCGAGTACCAGGGGAGGAAAACTGAGACATATTTGAACACGTCTCCCGTTCACATGGTTGATCATACTCTGGGTTCCACATGCATGTTTTAGCTGAAGGAAGAATACCTTAAACCTGGAGAGTTGAGACCCGTGGAATGGGTACCATGCAATATGACTTCAAAGGGTCTTCATTTGCTCACCAAACCTCTCCAATCCTATCACTGCTGCGTTTATGCCCCTGTACACATGCTTGATTCTCTTTCGGAGACATAGCAATCCATAGGTTTTAAGATACTTACTAGTCAGGTACATTCTTAGGCGTTTAATATGCGGTGTTGAGTCCATTTCGTTGAGCAAGGAGTAGCTCTTGTCTATTCCATATTTGACTTAAGGAACTTTATCTGTGCTCATTTCAATCTCTGGTTTTATGCAGCACCCCAACTCACCTTTACCCTTAAGCAAGCATAAGTTGGTTTTCTAAATTTGAGACCCTCTTCTGTTCTGTAATTCAGTTCCTGTGTAGCCAAGTTTCCATTCCGTGTATTACTGATATCTTATGATGTTTCTTTTTCTGTGTGACTTATTTCAGTTAGAATCATCATACCTGAATCCACTCATTGTGATGCTAAGGGCCTGATGACATAGATTTCATTGCTGAGTGATATTGCTTTGTAAGTAAATACCACAACTTCTTTATCCATTTTTCACTTTCTGCGATGTTGAACTTGTACTGTAAACGAGGTTCTTGTAAACAGAGGCGTCCCAAACTTTGGGGTGGCTGTGTCTTTTTGATTTTAATTTCCCTAAGCTATAGGACCATAAGCGGAAGTGCCCTAGGCTCTGTTGCTTTGTTTTTTAGATGTTTCAGGAAACACCATACACTTCTCCCGAGTGGTTGTTGGCAATTTACATCCCGCCCATCAGCATAACAAGGCTCCCAGTTCTCCATGGCCTGTCCTGCCTTTCTGGATTTTACACTTTTTTCAGATGGCCCTTTTGACCGGGGGGAAGTGAGACTTCATTGTAGTGCAGATTTCCTTTGCAAGCTTGCTTGGTTGGCCAAAAAGGGCGTATGCGTTTTTTCCTGAATATATTCAGGAAAAAACGCATACGCCCTTTTTGGCCAAGTGCATCATTGTGGACGTTCTGCCTCTTTTCCTATGCTTTCAATGCAATTCCAGTCTACCTCCTGAAATCGGTTTCCTGCAATTCTGCCCCGCTTTCAAGTCCTCTTGGCAGCCTTACTTCAGTCTATTTTTGGACGATAGCTGTCATTTATAACTCTGCAGGTTTGTGAATTACAGTGCCCCTGAGCTCCTTTCTTAAACTCGGTTTCTTTTGAGCTGGCCGCAACACCGCAGGATGGCTTCAGGCCCTAATCTGGTTCAGGCACGGCACGCTGAGCCTTTGGTTATTTCCTCTTCCTGTTGGGAAATGAGAGTTAAATTTGCCCGTCCAGACACCTCCAGCTAGCCTCTCATTGGTTCTCGCTATTCCTGTTCATCTTCCGCAGAAATTGCAAACTGTGCCAAACAGGAGGTTAAAGGCGCTGACTCTCCAAGTGGGGAGAGTGTTAGTAAAGCGTCTGGAATGTTGCACCCGAGTACCAGGGGAGGAAAACTGAGACATATTTGAACACGTCTCCCGATCACATGGTTGATCATACTCTGGGTTCCACATGCATGTTTTAGCTGAAGGAAGAATACCTTAAACCTGGAGAGTTGAAACCCGTGGAATGGGTACCATGCAATATGACTTCAAAGGGTCTTCATTTGCTCACCGAACCTCTCCAATCCTATCACTGCTGCGTTTATACCCCTGTACACATGCTTGATTCTCTTTCGGAGACATAGCAATCCATAGGTTTTAAGATACTTACTAGTCAGGTACATTCTTAGGCGTTTAATATGCGGTGTTGAGTCCATTTCGTTGAGCAAGGAGTAGCTCTTGTCTATTCCATATTTGGGTTAAGGAACTTTATCTGTGCTCATTTCAATCTCTGGTTTTATGCAGCAACCCAACTCACCTTTCCCCTTAAGCAAGCATAAGTTGGTTTTCTAAATTTGAGAACCTGTTCTGTTTTGGAATTCAGTTCCTGTGTAGCCAAGTTTACATTCCGTGTATTAGTGATATCTTATGATGTTTCTTTTTCTGTGTGACTTATTTCAGTTAGAATCATCGTACCTGAATCTACTCATTATGCTGCTACGGGCCTGATGACATAGATTTCATTGCTGAGTGATACTGCATTGTACGTAAGTACCACAAGTTCTTTATCCATTTTTCACTTTCTGCGATGTTGAACTTGTACTGTAAACGAGGTTCTTGTAAACAGAGCCGTTCCAAACTTTGGGGTGGCTGTGTCTTTTTGATTTTAATTTCCCTAAGCTATAGGACCATAAGTGGAAGTGCCCTAGGCTCTGTTGCTTTGTTTTTTAGATGTTTCAGGAAACACCATACACTTCTCCCGAGTGTCTGTTGGCAATTTACATCCCGCCCATCAGCATAACAAGGCTCCCAGTTCTCAATGGCCTGTTGCCTTTCTGGATTTTACACTTTTTTCAGATGGCCCTTTTGACCGAGGGGAAGTGAGACTTCATTGTAGTGCAGATTTCCTTTGCAAGCTTGCTTGGTTGGCCAAAAAGGGCGTATGCGTTTTTTCCTGAATATATTCAGGAAAAAACGCATACGCCCTTTTTGGCCAAGTGCATCATTGTGGACGTTCTGCCTCTTTTCCTATGCTTTCAATGCAATTCCAGTCTACCTCCTGAAATCGGTTTCCTGCAATTCTGCCCCGCTTTCAAGTCCTCTTGGCAGCCTTACTTCAGTCTATTTTTGGACGATAGCTGTCATTTATAACTCTGCAGGTTTGTGAATTACAGTGCCCCTGAGCTCCTTTCTTCAACTCGCTTTCTTGTGACCTGGCCGCAACACCGCAGGATGTCTTCAGGCCCTAATCTTGTTCCGGCCCGGCATGCTGAGCCTTTGGTTAATTCCTCTTCCGGGTGGGAAATGAGAGTTAAATTTGCCCGTTCAGACACCTGCAGCTAGTCTCTCATTGGTTCTCACTATTCCTGTTCATCTTCCGCAGAAATTGCAAACTGGGCCAAACAGGAGGTTAAAGGGACTGACTCTCCAAGTCGGGAGAGTGTTAGTAAAGCGTCTGGAATGTTGCACCCGAGTACCAGGGGAGGAAAACTGAGACATATTTGAACACGTCTCCCGTTCACATGGTTGATCATACTCTGGGTTCCACATGCATGTTTTAGCTGAAGGAAGAATACCTTAAACCTGGAGAGTTGAGACCCGTGGAATGGGTACCATGCAATATGACTTCAAAGGGTCTTCATTTGCTCACCAAACCTCTCCAATCCTATCACTGCTGCGTTTATGCCCCTGTACACATGCTTGATTCTCTTTCGGAGACATAGCAATCCATAGGTTTTAAGATACTTACTAGTCAGGTACATTCTTAGGCGTTTAATATGCGGTGTTGAGTCCATTTCGTTGAGCAAGGAGTAGCTCTTGTCTATTCCATATTTGACTTAAGGAACTTTATCTGTGCTCATTTCAATCTCTGGTTTTATGCAGCACCCCAACTCACCTTTACCCTTAAGCAAGCATAAGTTGGTTTTCTAAATTTGAGACCCTGTTCTGTTCTGTAATTCAGTTCCTGTGTAGCCAAGTTTCCATTCCGTGTATTACTGATATCTTATGATGTTTCTTTTTCTGTGTGACTTATTTCAGTTAGAATCATCATACCTGAATCCACTCATTGTGATGCTAAGGGCCTGATGACATAGATTTCATTGCTGAGTGATATTGCTTTGTAAGTAAATACCACAACTTCTTTATCCATTTTTCACTTTCTGCGATGTTGAACTTGTACTGTAAACGAGGTTCTTGTAAACAGAGGCGTCCCAAACTTTGGGGTGGCTGTGTCTTTTTGATTTTAATTTCCCTAAGCTATAGGACCATAAGCGGAAGTGCCCTAGGCTCTGTTGCTTTGTTTTTTAGATGTTTCAGGAAACACCATACACTTCTCCCGAGTGGTTGTTGGCAATTTACATCCCGCCCATCAGCATAACAAGGCTCCCAGTTCTCCATGGCCTGTCCTGCCTTTCTGGATTTTACACTTTTTTCAGATGGCCCTTTTGACCGGGGGGAAGTGAGACTTCATTGTAGTGCAGATTTCCTTTGCAAGCTTGCTTGGTTGGCCAAAAAGGGCGTATGCGTTTTTTCCTGAATATATTCAGGAAAAAACGCATACGCCCTTTTTGGCCAAGTGCATCATTGTGGACGTTCTGCCTCTTTTCCTATGCTTTCAATGCAATTCCAGTCTACCTCCTGAAATCGGTTTCCTGCAATTCTGCCCCGCTTTCAAGTCCTCTTGGCAGCCTTACTTCAGTCTATTTTTGGACGATAGCTGTCATTTATAACTCTGCAGGTTTGTGAATTACAGTGCCCCTGAGCTCCTTTCTTCAACTCGCTTTCTTGTGACCTGGCCGCAACACCGCAGGATGGCTTCAGGCCCTAATCTGGTTCCGGCCCGGCATGCTGAGCCTTTGGTTAATTCCTCTTCCTGGTGGGAAATGAGAGTTAAATTTGCCCGTCCAGACACCTCCAGCTAGCCTCTCATTGGTTCTCGCTATTCCTGTTCATCTTCCGCAGAAATTGCAAACTGGGCCAAACAGGAGGTTAAAGGGACTGACTCTCCAAGTGGGGAGAGTGTTAGTAAAGCGTCTGGAATGTTGCACCCGAGTACCAGGGGAGGAAAACTGAGACATATTTGAACACGTCTCCCGATCACATGGTTGATCATACTCTAGGTTTCACATGCATGTTTTAGCTGAAGGAAGAATACCTTAAACCTGGGTAGTTGAAACCCGTGGAATGGGTACCATGCAATATGACTTCAAAGGGTCTTCATTTGCTCACCGAACCTCTCCAATCCTATCACTGCTGCGTTTATGCCCCTGTACACATGCTTGATTCTCTTTCGGAGACATAGCAATCCATAGGTTTTAAGATACTTACTAGTCAGGTACATTCTTAGGCGTTTAATATGGGGTGTTGAGTCCATTTCGTTGAGCAAGGAGTAGCTCTTGTCTATTCCATATTTGGCTTAAGGAACTTTATCTGTGCTCATTTCAATCTCTGGTTTTATGCAGCACCCCAACTCACCTTTACCCTTAAGCAAGAATAAGTTGGTTTTCTAAATTTGAGACCCTGTTCTGTTCTGTAATTCAGTTCCTGTGTAGCCAAGTTTCCATTCCGTGTATTACTGATATCTTATGATGTTTCTTTTTCTGTGTGACTTATTTCAGTTAGAATCATCATACCTGAATCCACTCATTGTGCTGCTAAGGGCCTGATGACACAGATTTCATTGCTGAGTGATATTGCTTTGTAAGTAAATACCACAACTTCTTTATCCATTTTTCACTTTCTGCGATGTTGAACTTGTACTGTAAACGAGGTTCTTGTAAACAGAGCCGTTCCAAACTTTGGGGTGGCTGTGTCTTTTTGATTTTAATTTCCCTAAGCTATAGGACCATAAGTGGAAGTGCCCTAGGTTCTGTTGCTTTGTTTTTTAGATGTTTCAGGAAACACCATACACTTCTCCCGAGTGGTTGTTGGCAATTTACATCCCGCCCATCAGCATAACAAGGCTCCCAGTTCTCCATGGCCTGTCCTGCCTTTCTGGATTTTACACTTTTTTCAGATGGCCCTTTTGACCGGGGGGAAGTGAGACTTCATTGTAGTGCAGATTTCCTTTGCAAGCTTGCTTGGTTGGCCAAAAAGGGCGTATGCGTTTTTTCCTGAATATATTCAGGAAAAAACGCATACGCCCTTTTTGGCCAAGTGCATCATTGTGGACGTTCTGCCTCTTTTCCTATGCTTTCAATGCAATTCCAGTCTACCTCCTGAAATCGGTTTCCTGCAATTCTGCCCCGCTTTCAAGTCCTCTTGGCAGCCTTACTTCAGTCTATTTTTGGACGATAGCTGTCATTTATAACTCTGCAGGTTTGTGAATTACAGTGCCCCTGAGCTCCTTTCTTCAACTCGCTTTCTTGTGACCTGGCCGCAACACCGCATGATGGCTTCAGGCCCTAATCTGGTTCCGGCACGGCACGCTGAGCCTTTGGTTATTTCCTCTTCCTGGTGGGAAATGAGAGTTAAATTTGCCCGTCCAGACACCTCCAGCTGCCTCTCATTGGTTCTCGCTATTCCTGTTCATCTTCCGCAGAAATTGCAAACTGTGCCAAACAGGAGGTTAAAGGCGCTGACTCTCCAAGTGGGGAGAGTGTTAGTAAAGCGTCTGGAATGTTGCACCCGAGTACCAGGGGAGGAAAACTGAGACATATTTGAACACGTCTCCCGATCACATGGTTGATCATACTCTGGGTTCCACATGCATGTTTTAGCTGAAGGAAGAATACCTAAAACCTGGGTAGTTGAAACCCGTGGAATGGGTACCATGCAATATGACTTCAAAGGGTCTTCATTTGCTCACCGAACCTCTCCAATCCTATCACTGCTGCGTTTATGCCCCTGTACACATGCTTGATTCTCTTTCGGAGACATAGCAATCCATAGGTTTTAAGATACTTACTAGTCAGGTACATTCTTAGGCGTTTAATATGCGGTGTTGAGTCCATTTCGTTGAGCAAGGAGTAGCTCTTGTCTATTCCATATTTGGCTTAAGGAACTTTATCTGTGCTCATTTCAATCTCTGGTTTTATGCAGCACCCCAACTCACCTTTACCCTTAAGCAAGCATAAGTTGGTTTTCTAAATTTGAGACCCTGTTCTGTTTTGGAATTCAGTTCCTGTGTAGCCAAGTTTACATTCCGTGTATTAGTGATATCTTATGATGTTTCTTTTTCTGTGTGACTTATTTCAGTTAGGATCATCATACCTGAATCTACTCATTATGCTGCTACGGGCCTGATGACATAGATTTCATTGCTGAGTGATACTGCATTGTACGTAAGTACCACAAGTTCTTTATCCATTTTTCACTTTCTGCGATGTTGAACTTGTACTGTAAACGAGGTTCTTGTAAACAGAGCCGTTCCAAACTTTGGGGTGGCTGTGTCTTTTTGATTTTAATTTCCCTAAGCTATAGGACCATAAGTGGAAGTGCCCTAGGCTCTGTTGCTTTGTTTTTTAGATGTTTCAGGAAACACCATACACTTCTCCCGAGTGGTTGTTGGCAATTTACATCCCGCCCATCAGCATAACAAGGCTCCCAGTTCTCCATGGCCTGTCCTGCCTTTCTGGATTTTACACTTTTTTCAGATGGCCCTTTTGACCGGGGGGAAGTGAGACTTCATTGTAGTGCAGATTTCCTTTGCAAGCTTGCTTGGTTGGCCAAAAAGGGCGTATGCGTTTTTTCCTGAATATATTCAGGAAAAAACGCATACGCCCTTTTTGGCCAAGTGCATCATTGTGGACGTTCTGCCTCTTTTCCTATGCTTTCAATGCAATTCCAGTCTACCTCCTGAAATCGGTTTCCTGCAATTCTGCCCCGCTTTCAAGTCCTCTTGGCAGCCTTACTTCAGTCTATTTTTGGACGATAGCTGTCATTTATAACTCTGCAGGTTTGTGAATTACAGTGCCCCTGAGCTCCTTTCTTCAACTCGCTTTCTTGTGACCTGGCCGCAACACCGCATGATGGCTTCAGGCCCTAATCTGGTTCCGGCACGGCACGCTGAGCCTTTGGTTATTTCCTCTTCCTGGTGGGAAATGAGAGTTAAATTTGCCCGTCCAGACACCTCCAGCTGCCTCTCATTGGTTCTCGCTATTCCTGTTCATCTTCCGCAGAAATTGCAAACTGTGCCAAACAGGAGGTTAAAGGCGCTGACTCTCCAAGTGGGGAGAGTGTTAGTAAAGCGTCTGGAATGTTGCACCCGAGTACCAGGGGAGGAAAACTGAGACATATTTGAACACGTCTCCCGATCACATGGTTGATCATACTCTGGGTTCCACATGCATGTTTTAGCTGAAGGAAGAATACCTAAAACCTGGGTAGTTGAAACCCGTGGAATGGGTACCATGCAATATGACTTCAAAGGGTCTTCATTTGCTCACCGAACCTCTCCAATCCTATCACTGCTGCGTTTATGCCCCTGTACACATGCTTGATTCTCTTTCGGAGACATAGCAATCCATAGGTTTTAAGATACTTACTAGTCAGGTACATTCTTAGGCGTTTAATATGCGGTGTTGAGTCCATTTCGTTGAGCAAGGAGTAGCTCTTGTCTATTCCATATTTGGCTTAAGGAACTTTATCTGTGCTCATTTCAATCTCTGGTTTTATGCAGCACCCCAACTCACCTTTACCCTTAAGCAAGCATAAGTTGGTTTTCTAAATTTGAGACCCTGTTCTGTTTTGGAATTCAGTTCCTGTGTAGCCAAGTTTACATTCCGTGTATTAGTGATATCTTATGATGTTTCTTTTTCTGTGTGACTTATTTCAGTTAGGATCATCATACCTGAATCTACTCATTATGCTGCTACGGGCCTGATGACATAGATTTCATTGCTGAGTGATACTGCATTGTACGTAAGTACCACAAGTTCTTTATCCATTTTTCACTTTCTGCGATGTTGAACTTGTACTGTAAACGAGGTTCTTGTAAACAGAGCCGTTCCAAACTTTGGGGTGGCTGTGTCTTTTTGATTTTAATTTCCCTAAGCTATAGGACCATAAGTGGAAGTGCCCTAGGCTCTGTTGCTTTGTTTTTTAGATGTTTCAGGAAACACCATACACTTCTCCCAAGTGTCTGTTGGCAATTTACATCCCGCCCATCAGCATAACAAGGCTCCCAGTTCTCAATGGCCTGTTGCCTTTCTGGATTTTACACTTTTTTCAGATGGCCCTTTTGACCGGGGGGAAGTGAGACTTCATTGTAGTGCAGATTTCCTTTGCAAGCTTGCTTGGTTGGCCAAAAAGGGCGTATGCGTTTTTTCCTGAATATATTCAGGAAAAAACGCATACGCCCTTTTTGTCCAAGTGCATCATTGTGGACGTTCTGCCTCTTTTCCTATGCTTTCAATGCAATTCCAGTCTACCTCCTGAAATCGGTTTCCTGCAATTCTGCCCCGCTTTCAAGTCCTCTTGGCAGCCTTACTTCAGTCTATTTTTGGACGATAGCTGTCATTTATAACTCTGCAGGTTTGTGAATTACAGTGCCCCTGAGCTCCTTTCTTCAACTCGCTTTCTTGTGACCTGGCCGCAACACCGCAGGATGGCTTCAGGCCCTAATCTGGTTCTGGCCCGGCATGCTGAGCCTTTGGTTAATTTCTCTTCCTGGTGGGAAATAAGAGTTAAATTTGCGCGTTCAGACACCTCCAGCTCGCCTCTCATTGGTTCTCGCTATTCCTGTTCATCTTCCGCAGAAATTGCAAACTGGGCCAAACAGGAGGTTAAAGGGACTGACTCTCCAAGTCGGGAGAGTGTTAGTAAAGCGTCTGGAATGTTGCACCCGAGTACCAGGGGAGGAAAACTGAGACATATTTGAACACGTCTCCCGATCACATGGTTGATCATACTCTAGGTTCCACATGCATGTTTTAGCTGAAGGAAGAATACCTTAAACCTGGGTAGTTGAAACCCGTGGAATGGGTACCATGCAATATGACTTCAAAGGGTCTTCATTTGCTCACCGAACCTCTCCAATCCTATCACTGCTGCGTTTATGCCCCTGTACACATGCTTGATTCTCTTTCGGAGACATAGCAATCCATAGGTTTTAAGATACTTACTAGTCAGGTACATTCTTAGGCGTTTAATATGGGGTGTTGAGTCCATTTCGTTGAGCAAGGAGTAGCTCTTGTCTATTCCATAT